>NC_040018.1:21369317-21615607 GCF_000972845.2 Larimichthys crocea | reverse complement strand
TTAAAGAGAAAAACAGAAGGGATGAAAAGAATAACAAAGGCTCTATTGTGTTTGATAACATCCGCATTTATATCTGGGTTTCATACTCGTTGTGTCTCTCCCTGCTGTAACATAGATCTGATGTTCGCCTCAAGATTGGCCAACACAATGTGGAATTGTGCTGTAGAGCAGTGGGGTGTCTTTTCATTGTTAACCGTGGTAACATCTAATCTTAACTATAGAAAACTGGCCCCTGGTGATCCCACTATGGACTGGTAAATAGACCTAACCTGGTGTGAAGGTATCAGTTCACCGAGACTTGTGCTCATTCATGAAGCTGGTGGTGTTTATTGATTTACCTTGTAATCCTCTCAGTGTCAATGTCGTCATTGATGGAGGAGGAAATGGGAACGCCGTGTCAGATGGAGGACATTTTCTGACGGCAAAACGAGACAACAGATTAGCTTTAATGGGATACTGGTATTCATGTTGTCCTGTGGGGTTTGGATATGTGGCAGTCTGCAAATGGACCAAAATTATTAGCTTTAAAGCTGTTTTAAAAGGTAATAGACCATAGCGTGATGGACTGTACACAATGTATTTTTTTGTTGTTGTTGTTATTATTATTATTATTATTATTATTATTATTATTATTATTAGTGGTAGTAGTAGTAGTAGTATTCATTGAGTTTCTCACCACTTTCATGTGAAATTTTCAAGAGATTCGTCCAGACTCCCATATACTCGAGCCAGCTTGTGTGTCCTTCTGCTTTTCAGGTTATTGCCAGCAACATTTTAACCATCATTCACAACCCTCAAATGCACACTACCGACACAGATGCACACAGGCGTCTACAGATGTGCAAGCAAATAAATGCACACGTACACACCCATTCAGCGCATTCAGATTTTCCATCCCCCAGCTGCGCTGTAGTACTGAGACCATGTATCCTGATGGCACTGATGATGCTTCATGCAGCCCTCGGGCCTCTGAAGGTTAACTCCCTGACCTCTGTGGTTTCCTGGCTGAGGGCTTCTCTGATAGATAGACCTGCTCGCAGATAGAGAGGCTGTCTTGTGGAACTCAGCATAGTGCACCGCAGTATAACACAGCTATTGTTTCACATTTCAGGATGGATGGAGCTCAATATTTCTGTATTAGCAGCTCCATGTGTAAAGCACCATGCAGGTCATGGCCTGACCCTCATCAGTGTTTTAACTGTCTCTTTTCCACATACAGAGCTTGCAACACCTACATAATACAAGGGATATTGATTGGATAGGTTTTACTATGTCTGGTCAATATGCACATGTATTTAATACAGTATACGTGCATCTCTGTGTATAAATGATTTTGATATTTTTTCTGACGTATAAGATTTCTATTTACAGCTTCATAGGTGTACACAATGATCGATCAACATTGTTTCCCTCTGTTGAGGGCTCATCCTCTCAGTACACACTGTGCTAGGTAGCTTAACACAATATCCCACCTGGGGAAACCAACTCGTGAATTAGTAAAGGTGAAGGAGAAAGGAAGCAGAGGGAAATCAGTGAGGGATACGAAAGAGTGTACAAAGCTAGAGAAGAAGAATTAAACATAGGGCTAAGAGAGATAGATGAAAGACTGCAAGAAAAACAGAGAGGTACAAAGTTTTTGGCCGAAACTGAACATCACATTCAGTTTTGGACAACAATCAAAGCCGAGGTGAGACCTGAACACGCGCGTACTTGAACTTGGGCTAAATGTTGCTCTTGAATATATGATAGGTGCTGTGAAAAAACAAGCCATTAGAGCCGGTTCAGGTAAACAAAATAGGAATCCGGTGAGAACAAGCAACATTGAAGGGTTGGGGGGTGGGTGGGCGTCTTTGAAGTGGCTCAGAGTATTCCCCTGACACTTCTGAGATATTTATTTGAATAATGTGCAGATTCACATCCGAGTGAGCAGAAAAGTATACGGTGGGTGGGAAGATGACAGGGTTTAATTTCCAACTCTACTGAGAGGGGTGTTGAGAGCGAGAGGAAAGAGAGACAAGGGAATTAAAGAGAGAGACAGAGAGAGAGGGAGAGAGAGAGAGAGAGAGAGAGAGAGAGAGAGAGAGAAGGGGGTAGGGGGAGAAATAAAGAGTTAGATATGAGATGAGGAAGGCAGACGGAGGTATATCGGATTCCCTAAAAACATTTTGACATTTTAAACCTAAGGCAGTTTGCAGGCAGTAAATAAAGGGAAGGGAATCAATAGCAGTCAGTGATAAGGGGATAAAGCAGCTAAATATGAAATACAGCCTAACAAAATGGTATGGATTTCCAATTGGACCACGTGACAGCTGCTTTGAAATGCAAATAGTAACTTATGCACATTGTCCTTCTCAGGCCTGGCCACCTATTGATCGGCTAAAACAAATTCTATTGATCATTGAATATTTAATGGCCATAATTAAATCTCTCATGGAGGTACTTACACCCCATTTCCAGTTTTCACCGTCTTACTCAGGAGACCTGCCTTTGACTCACTGAAGCTTTAGAACTGCTGGGTGAAGAATAGCGCACAGCTAATTGCAATAAAACTAGATATTGAGTTCATGTTGAGAATATTGCGCAGGCTGTTTCCTGTCAACCTGCGTGTTCCTCGCAGTGGAAGAGACATGTCTACTAGAAATGTAAAGTGAAAATCACCTTGTAGCATTCTAATTGAGGCAGCCAATTATCAGCAAATGTTGTAAAATGTTCCTGTCTTACGAAACATTTTAGAGAATTAACATGCTGACAATGATGCAATTTGGATCCAAATGATGTGTTGCTGAAATTCCTTGGTGGGCTGGGTGAGAAAGGGATAAAGCACACATGAGAAACACATGGAGTGTAAAACCTTGTCTGTTCTCTTAAACATCAACCGCACTGTATATTTATTAATCCTTACAACTCCTACAACCCAAAGGCTGTATTATTGATATCTCAGTGTTCACCAGCCATTTTGTCTGATGTACCACCTCAGCTCCATCAAATAAGCTCAAGTACCCCTCCATCAAACCCATCATGTTCATTTGGATCAATTTTATACTGGATCTTAATACTATTAACACAATTATAAGTATTGAATTACATTAAAGTGCATGTAACATATGCACCTTTATTTTTCATATATGACATGTTGAGCTTAGTCAACTGTCAGTGCAACAGTTAGGCTTGCATTTTAATTACAATTTTATTTTATTTCTTTAACTATTTACCATTAAGACTGATATTAAGCTATTTATTTTGACTGCTCTCTTGCTGACTAGGTTTCATGCTTGGTGGGAATCTGGTCTTCTCACTCCACAGATGCCCCCCCCTCCTTCAGATGAGCAGGAAAACAAGACCTGAGGAAAATACTACTGCTCATTCTCTGCTATCGTCTCCCATATTTTCTTTGCTGTCTCTATTCTACGCCCACGTTCTCTTCTCTTCTTGTCAATACCGTTCCAGTCTTCAGGTGTTGTAACTGACAATGGTTGGTGGTCGGCTTAAAGTTTCTGTTATCGCAACAACAAATTTCAACAAACTTTTCATCTGACTGTGGGTTTGACTGCAAACAAGTCTATACTAAAGATGTCGTGTTGCTCTCATATCACAGGTGCCACACTTCTCTTCTCTCTTCAGGAGCCACAATCTGAAAAAAAGTCTTTACACTGATGGGGCAAAAACATGAGGGGAGAAATATCTCCTTAATCGACTGACATAATTTATGACATTAAGAGACTGGCAAACAGGAAAAGGTTGCTGTCAGGATAGTATTAGAGGGCAGCTCTCACTGCATGGGCCAGTGTTAAACAAAGTGCCAATCAATAGCCCTTTTATTAGTGACCGCAATCAATGTGCCGGTGACTGAGTGAGCCAATTAACGGTATTGACCGCCTGGGCAGAAGAAAGACAAGAAGAGAAGAGAACGTGGGCGTAGGGGAGAGACAGCAAAGAAAATATGGGAGACGATAGCAGAGAATGAGCAGCAGTATCTTCCTCAGGTCTTGTTTTCCTGCTCATCTGAAGGAGGGGGGGGCATCTGTGGAGTGAGAAGACCAGATTCCCACCAAGCATGAGGCCCCTGGGGTCTGCGGCTGAGGACACCCTGACAGAAAGCAGAGGCCGCCTATCTCCCAGGAGGAAGTGAATACGTGTGTGTGTGTGTGTAGCAGGGAGGAGGTGGGGGGTTCAGGGGAAGCTGCTGCCCACCCCACAACCTCCCCCATACGTGCACATCATCTGTGCTTGGGGTGAGCTGTACTGGGAACACAGCAGCACTCGTCTTCTCACTGCTGGTTCTGAATAGTAATGAGGTCACAAGGCTGTAAGGTCTCTGTGCACGCTCAACTCCACCTTTCTCCCCAAGAGGATGACCAGTGTATGTGTGTGTCTGTGTGTGCAAGATAACCTAGGCTTGAGGACATATTACATAATTTCCTATGCTCTCTGTATAATACAAAAACTGCATGTAACATTAAACGTCGGGCCTGCTGGATTTGTCTGAGCTTACCACTGTCGATAGATAACCACGTCTGACAATGCTCTCAAGATAGCAATTAACAAAGATTGTAGTGTCGCTGTGTCCTGTTACAACAATGTATCTCCGAAACACATCAGGTTATTCCGAGCTAAGAAAAACAAATCTACTATCAGTTTTGTGACAACACATATTTCATAGCATAATTGATTCTTTTAAATCCAATCAATTATTTATATTTTATCAGTTTATTTGTTCTGGACAATTGATCAGTGGAAGAAAAAAACTGTAACCTAAATGAGCCAGAGGCTAAAATAGAGAATATAATAGAATAAAACAACATTTGTGATTGAGATCAGTGGCGTATCCAGGACATTTTTACCGGGGTGGCCAGGATGGGACACAAAGCTAGTGTGGGGTGGCCATGGCATAGTGGAGTTTAATGCCATGTACGCAGCCGACCACAGTTCAAATCCAAGTCCTTTTCTGCATGGCACATACCCTCTGTCTCCCATAATTTCCTGTCTCATAAGTGTTAAATAAAGGTGTCTATTCTGGTTAAAAAAATAAAATAAAATAAAAAAGAAGTCATTATTTAAATTTCATTTCCCATTATCACAGTCCTCACGTATATCTGGTTATTTAGTAAAATGCGTTCAGGATAGGGTAGAAATTTTCTGAGAGCCATTTCCTTGTAGTGGATTAAAGTCCTCATCTCTTCACAAATTAGATTAGATTAGAAAAATCTCAACTGCTCTTAACTCATCCTATAGAATAACATTATCAGCCATCAGCTCATCATCTGTGTCACCTGTAGTGTTACCTGTTTGCTTTACTAATTGAAACGACATCTTGTGGCTATATTAAAACACAGCAATCCAGGCAACAGAACAAACCAAAACTTTTTTGATTTGTTCTTTGCCAGATGTGTTTTTAATTAATGACAAGATGGCATTTAAATTAGTAAAGTACACATGATGGTGACTGAATAATAGGATTCTATAGGATGCCTTGCGATCTTTGAAAATGTGCAAAAAGTGGTTTTCAGCCCAGACAGTATTCATGTTCCTGACGAAGATATACACTGAAACATTGGCTTTGATTCAGCATAAATGTATTTATTTAAATCAATGCTTAAAAACAACATAATATTAAAACAATGCATTTTCATAAAGTAACTTGTGAAAAATGTGCATAAACAATTGTAACATGAACCAAATAAAAATATTAACTCCAAACAAAGTACATACTGCAATGTTATGTAAAACAAAACTCTCATGAACATGCTTAGCAGGTGGAGCTCCAGACACTGCGGGATCCTCCTCCGGGTGTGGCTGGTCAGCTCCTTCCACGGACCTCTTCAGCAGCTGCAGCAGTAACGTTGTGCCATTGGCCAAACGTACGCTGAACAGAGATCAGCTGTCACAGCCTCAGTATGACCATTACTGTGATACTTCAAAATGTAAATCTGGCTCTGAATCAGTTGATCGGCTGTCATCATTGATTGACAGCATTTCTCTTGTTTCTCGTGTTGACGAACTTGACCAACTACCTATCAGATCTGGGGTGGCCGCAGGGGTGGCCAATGAGATTTCAGGGGTGGCCCCGGCCACCCTAGGCCACCCCCCAAAATCGCCACTGATTGAGATAATATAAAGAAAAAGATCCAGCAAAAACAGTATGCATTCCCCAATAAATAATACCACAGTAAACAAATCCATACATTGTTCTATAACTAACTGATATCCTCTACATCAGATCGATGTTTTTAATGTTTAGTGTCTTTCAAACAAGTTGATGCCTTTAGTATATTTAAATATATCTACGGAATGATAACCATGCCACATCAAAGCTCAATTTCTGAAGTATCATGTCACACCTTCTCTGTAGCAGAGGGGCTCTGCTGACGTTCAAGCCCCCCCAGTATTTGTGTTTGGGTGTCCTGTTCCCAAAGAGAAAGGGGTCAGGAGGACTTCTGCTTCATGTCAGCTGGCAGTGTAGCACTTGGCTTAGAGGTTATCAGGTTCCCTCTATCAGCCTGTGGTCAGAACATGGACCTCTCCTTCCTGAAGGAAACCCTCCGAACCAGAGTGCCGACAGCTTGAGGAGGTGCTATGGCGAGAGAGAGGAGAGGAAGGGCTGCAGGAAGGTGGAAGGAAAGGGATGGGGAGAAGGATGACTAGGGAGAGACTATAGGAAATGACAATGCTCGTGAAACGATAAGCCCCTGGCAAGGACCCCCACACCCTGGGGGAGGACTGGGGGCTACAAGACTTCAGCCTCAGTGCTCAGTCCCTGATGACCCTGCCTAGCCATCTCCTTGCAAGTTTTTTGCTTATAGTATCTGACTAAAATGTACAGTATATATGCTATTTTAAGAAGATAGTTCATTTAAAATAAAAACAAAAGGATTAAAAAGTCAATCAAGATATACTGAATTATACTTGTCATGTTGTAAAATTTTATTGGAATGGAAGTTTAATTAAGTCTGTGATTGGTTTTAAAGTTGTATGTGTTTAAATGCAATACATATGCACAATATATGATGTTGTTTGCAACCATGTATTAAATTTTGTGTTTACATTGAAAGAATAATAAGAACATCTCTTGTAATAAAATGTTCTTTATATATGAAACAATAAAGTTGAAGTCTAATCGAATCTAATAAATGGGTCAAAACATATGAAAGTGACATTTCTAAGATTGCTAACAATTTAAAAAAACAGGAAAAGTACACATCAAATCTAAGACATAATTAGTATGAGACGTGTTATATCCACAAATGGTGAGTTTCTGAATATGAGGAGCTGTTTGCAAAGCAATGCTATGTTGATGTAATGAGAAGTAAATCTTAAGAAGACATTTGTCCCCTTCTTTACCCTTACACACATTATACCCCATTGTCATTTTCATCTAATAATAAAACTCTTAACACCCACACCAATAGTAATCTAGTAATCTAATAATATCTTAATAAGCAATAGAGGATCTTTCAAAGCACATATATCTACTCCATCTGGATTCTAATAGTGCTGACACTGGCAAGTACACAAAACTCATAGAAGGAGAGAGAGAGAGAGAGAGAGGGGAAGAGAGAGAAAACATACTGCAGTCTACACATCTTGTACAGTATGGGAGTCAGGAAGGGTCTCAGAATCTCAGAATATACACTTCACATGTACTGCTTTGCTTCTACAGATTGTAAGTGTGGAAAGGTCAAGGCAGGCTAAACACAGAGAGTTGAGAGAGGAAGAGAGAGAGCTGGATGTAAATGCAGTCAGATATGCACACAGATATGCACTTCATCCAGAGTATACTAGTGGGATGCTACAGTGCTTACCAGGATTAAACTTGACAAGATGGTTAAGGTGAAGCTGAGGGTCAAAAGAGTAGAACAGAAAAAAGAGAGGCAAAAACAAACGTAGAGTGATAGAGAGAAGGAGGATGAGAAATGGAGTTACAGAGGCAGAGAAAGGCAGATGGGTGTATGTGAATGCAGCCGAGCTCAAGTCTGTGAGAATACTGCCAGCAGTTTGAGATGAGGGAGCTTTAGATGAAGCGGAGCGAAGTGAGCCCCAAAGCCGGGGCTAAGTGAGCAGATTAGAGGACCGCACAGTGGTATCACTCTTCCACTGAATTTGCTCTCATACTGGCAAAGGTCAAGCACGCACTACATCCACACAGTCTGCAGTGTACATACACACACACACACACACACACACACACACACACACACACTGTATAAGATACAGTCACCAGACTTACAAGAAAATGACAAAGTTAATGAAGCTAACAGCAACACCAATTTAAGTCTGGTAGAAAAGCTCATAGTATGATCTGATGGGACACAAGGTGACGTGCTGACAGGATGAATCATCAGAGCAAAAGCTGCTTTCTGTGCCTGTAGCTGTAAAAGGTGTTTTTACTTTGCTCATGATATCATCTTTTTTTTAGTCAGGGTTTTATAATCTCACTTCTTTCAAAGTTTGAGCCATTACTGAGCACTTTAAAGCACCAGTGTGAAGGATTTGGCGGCATCTAGTGGTGTAGTTGCTGATTGCAACCCCGTTGTCTCACTCTCTCCTTCCTAGCATGCAGGAGAGAGTATAATCATATCAAGAGCGACTGATGAGGACCTGACGCACCTGTAGATATAAAAGGCTCATTTGAAGGTAATTCACATGTTCTGCCACTATAGCAATTGAGTACCCATTGACTGACAGCTAATGCTAGCAGATAGTAAACAATAGTCAAAGTCCTTCAGTTATACCTTAAGTATAATACATTCATATTTTTAACTTAATACACATGTCCGGACATTCAGGGCTGGGTATCTTCAGTTCCTCAGTGAAATTATAACGTAACCTAACGTTAACTTCTAAAGACCAGAGGGAAAACCGCATAGCAGCCATCACTTTGAAGTTGGCTTCAAGTAAAATACACGATAAAATATTTGTCAGTTGCCCAGTTGAGGTCTGATGAAAGGCAGTACATTCTCACCATATTTTTCATCCATATGATTTCATCATTTGATTTATTTTAATATTATTTTGTAGCACTCAAAAAAAGGTAGGCAGCTTTCATAGTACTGCTGTTTCCCGATGGAGAAGTTGCCTCTTATATGGGCCTGTTTGACACTGTATTCAATATTTGATTATGAAAATGTGAGCTTCTCAGTTCATTTTTACTCTCTGCCGAGGTGAAAGTACACTGTGGTGCAAGTATTTTCTTTTGTTACATATCTAATATGTGAACTTAATAAAAAGAGCTCAAAACAAATAGAAGTTATGAGTGTTATTATTTGTTCTCAATTTTGCTGCTCCTAAGTAAAGTGATGTGCACTTCATTCCCTGTGTGTTTTTTCCCCTATTTAGCCCTAAAGGTAACACCATATATTTACTCTCAACACCTCGGGGTGACACTGCTGTGCTTTCCGATGGAATTTAAGCCGCGCTCCGTACCAAAGAGCTGTTTTACAGCCCCCTCAGACGCCGCCTGTGTCGATTTGTTTCCCACAAGCAAAGTAAACACAACACTTGTTGAAGGACCCTCATTCACCATATATTTAAAAGGAATGCTGTTAGCCCCTCACCCTCCTCCCTTGCACCACTTTTCCCTTCATATTTTACTCCTTATCGTTCTCAGAATAAATATCCTTGAGATAAATAGAAGGCACATCTACATCTTAGATATCTCAACCTCAAAATCGAAAACATCTTGAGCTGAGCTGGGAAAGAGGATCCTAAAAGAAGCCAAGTTATAGAATTTCAAGGATACTGCCCTCTTATTTAGAAGTGTCAGTATTACCTCAGAGCAGGGGGCCTTGTGGAGATCTGATCCAGTCTTCTTGCTTTCTCCAAAGTAAGCTTGACAATCCGCAAATCAAAAATTAGCCTTAACAAGGCACAGTTAAAACAAAACTCTGTGTTTTTTTCTGTAATCTGATGATGTATTGGCCATGAGGCCAAGGTCAGGGTTCACTCAGCAACCATGTACTAAGCTCGTTTACATTAACCAGTGAAAAGGCTAATCAAAGGTATATGATTTCACCTTCTCTACAGTTAACAGGACCTTTTGATGTTGGCAACCATGTAACATCTGCTTTAAGTTGGATGGATTGAGGCAACCCCATTCTCTCCTTTTCTTCTTAAGGTGGATCCACATTGAGCGACGGAAAAAGACTCAGGTCTGCATATAGAGATTGAATTTGGAAAAAGAGAGAGAGAAAGGGAAATTAAATTACCATGTCTGAGTGGAAATCCAACTGATGAGAAAGGCATTTTAAGAAGCAAAAAGCATAACATGCTGGTTGACACTAGATTTTTTTAGCTGTCTATGCTTTTAGAATTCAGAAGACACTTCAGGACTAAGTTTCTTCTCTCAACCTTTAGATTGAAACACATGTAGAAATACTTTTTATGAGTATAAGTGAAGTATTTCGTATCCATTTATTGTATGTCTAGTCATTGTTTAGATAGCAGTCTTCAGATAAGATAAGGCAAGTAAGTCATGTCATATTGTATCACTCTGGTTGCAGAGCTTGTCAAACCACGGTGTATGTTGAGACCAAACCATAAAGGGTTAAGGGTAGAGCAGAAATGTCAGGATTTTTGTCTATGGACAAGAAAATATACCATCATTAGCTCCTCAGCCTGACACGATGCGGCTGCAGAGGAGCTGAAGACAAAGAAATGTTGCAGCAAAAAATATTTTTAGCCGCATCTGGATCTGGTTGGGAGTCGACCATGGAGGGACCTCCACTGGCTAAGCAGCAAATGAGGAACAGAGGGCCCCAACGATTGAACTGTCATTGGTAGAATTGTGATTTCCATCCTATCGGGGGCTCTGGGTAAGACTTGGGGGCCAGGGTATCTATACAGCTTACACAAAATCTGTCTGGTACCAGTTAGTGCTGAGCTGGCACACTTACCTGGACATGAAATCAATCAGGTCAATTTTCTTATACCTGTAGCAAAACTAGAGGTAAGTGATGATGACTGCCAATTGGTTTCTACAGGACATCTTCTTTACCAGGACGTACAATCAAAACAAAAAAAATAAATGTGCCTACTGTATTGGAAGATACATTTTCACTTTATTTCATAGATGTAATACAACCCTAATTCACCTCCGTACATAAGTTTGCGTTTTCCTTCCTTTGACTTGACCTGTGGGAGAAGAATCAAAGTGGATATGTGAGGGCTTTAGGAAGAGAAACATTTTCCCTACATTGCCTTGGGCCTCTGAACTTTCAACTGAACTTTTAGCATGTGTTAAACGCTACACTGATGTTATTGAAATTGACACCGCTATGCCACGAGAGAAGAGAGAGCAGCTCAGCATTCTCCATCATCATACACCCACATTATATGCACACGCACACACTTACACATACACACAACCCACTGAAAAGTTCACAGTCCAAACTCACTGCCAGGAACCAAGAAGAAAAATCCAAAACAATCTCTTTTTTTATTTTTAAAGAAGAGCAAATCTAACTGTCAGCTCAGCGAGGATTATTCCACCACGGTTGGCTCCCCAACTTCCCCACCGTAATCCACCCAAAAAACTCTTGGTGAAGCCTTTCAAAACAATTTATGCAAACAAACATCAAGCAGAGCTATTTGTATTGGCACCACTTTGCAGTAAACCAGACTGAACCAAGACCAGATGGGGCTGGGCCTTTTCTGTCTCCGTGTGGTGCGACACTAGAGGCAGCTCAGCAGACACGCTCAACGCAGAACACTGTCTTCTGTAATGGAGAGTGTTTCAATATTTAGACCACTTCTCATCACATTTCCCACTTCTGGGTGTATATCTGTATATGTGTGGTGGATTGCCACAAGGACACATGAAACCACAGGGGAAATACTGCAACCATAACAGTGTTGTCATTTTCTTCCAAAATCTTCACTTGTTTCCAGTGTGTATCCTTAAAGCAGACTACAATACATACACACTGGATTGTAGATGTCCTAAACATCTCATAGTAAGTGAGATCTTTGATCCAACTCTACTGAACTCTTGACCCCGCATAATGGATAATTTATAAGAGTAGATTATATTAAATGTTGATAACCAGTTTTCTTATGGCTCAAAGCTGTGCTGCATAATATACATGCTCCCCTGATAAAATATGGCTTTACATGAGAGAAAAGATGCCGATACATACCATGACCTGTCTGGTGTTGACAGCGGTGGCTGTGCTGTGGCCGGTAATTGGACTGACAGTAATAGGAACTGTCTTTCTGCCTCTGCGGGCCCAAGAGATGGGCCACAACGCTGCCGTGGATTTAGCAGCTGCAGTCAGATGGAAACCATGTAACTGCAATTTTCCTCGTCTTCCCTTTTCTTCCTCTGTTTGAATGCTGACATGATCATTTATGAGTTGAGTGAATTTCATGACCCTCGGGCCCTTGAAACCTGGTCAACCGCCAACACGCGATTTCAGAAATACATGGTTGTCAATGAGAAAATGAGCCCTCCATTCGTCATTCCAGAGGAACTTGTTTTTTTGCAGATACATGTATTTACCCGACAGCAGCGTTTTGCTGCTGCTGGCCCTCCGCCTTGAGGGAAAGTTCGGTTTGAAGTCAGCATCCATCTTGGTGAAGACCACACATACACAAACACAGGCAGAGTAGCAGGGAGGTAGCCTACACAGACTCCTAATTGCCGGTGACTGAATAGACTGAATCACATTTGATCATATTCAGGTCCAAATGTGAACATTAATTCACAAGGAGACACAGATCCATGCAATGCCACCGTGGCAGCTTTGACACGCCCAGAATAGACATGTACACACACCAGTTGCCGACAAGAACACACATAGACAAAGAGCCTAAGGCCCCGAGATGAAAGACGGCACATGGATCCACACATCATATGATCGACCCACAACCTACCCGTCCACACACACACATCTCCAGACACCCCGGGGAGAAAATAGGCACACATTCCTCCCACTCGTTCTCCATCTCTCTATCTCTCTCTCACACACACCTACACTTGCACAAGCTGTGCGAGCCAGGCTCTCTCCATAAGCAGTTATTTCCCAGAGTCACTGCCAGCACTCTCTCGCTCTCTCAGTGACAAGCTACAAATCCCTGACACCACCACTGATGATAGCTTTACAGTAGAGCCTCAAGGGGACTCTGCCAGCCAGCACACACAAACAACACACACATGCCTCTTTCTCATTCTGTCTTTCTCCCCTCTGTCTCTGTCGCTCTCTCTCTCTCTCTCCCTCTCCCTCTCCCAGGAGCCCCAGGAGCCTCTGGGATATGCGGCTCCCAACACAAAATGCCTAGGGTTTGCTTGAGTTAAACATCTGACTACAAGCAAACAAAGTGATGAGGTTACAAATGAAACACCAATTATGTGTGTCCATTAATGTACAGATGCAAGTTTAAATTGTGAAAAAACAAAGTGTAATGGATATATATATGTAATTATGTTCTTTCAAAATACACATTGTCTTCTAAAGTCAACATACCAATCAAAGCATACCACAGCACAGTGGCACTACTTATACAGCAATCAAACTTGTACCGTCATCACATACAGTTATTATCCTTTTTTTTCTACTCCAGATTGATTTATTGAGACAGTCGTCATGATGTCATACTCGCCCTATCCCTTTTTTCTCTGTGTGATGGAGCTTTAATGACTCCCTTTGCATGCTGTAATTATTCATCAGCCCCAAGATGTTTGTTTTGGTGTTAACCGGCCACTGCTGTGACCATATCCGCCACTGCTGCATTATTTCTCATTACAATATTTATTACTGTTCTTTCCATTTTGGATAATTTGGCAGTACTAATAATGCTCTTCATGGGGGAAGTTTGTGTGTATGCAGTCTATGTGTGTGTAATAATTCCAGATCACAACTGTCTTGGATTTATTGGCATATACCAATTTAGCTTTAATGAGATCACACACCTCCAGGAAGGTGCAGCTTCATCCCCTGCTCGGCTCGGGCTTCTCCGTCTCTCCGTCTGCCCTTATTACCATTTCATACACCCCCCACCTCCAGCACTACCACCACCACCACCCCCCATCTGATGAAAAACCAGAAAGGCTTTGTGTGGTTCATTAAGTCAGCATAGGAAATGTATTAAATAGGAGAATAGGGCTGGGAGCTATTGAGTGTTGACTTAACCTTTCCAGGTCTTTTTTTTTTTTTCCTTTTTCCATCCAGTGATGCTTCTAATGGAGGATGCGTGCATTACTCAGTCTCATTAGTAACCGCATGGATCCGTTAGAACAAGATATAATGGAGGTTTGGACTTGCTTAATCTTAAATAACGTGAGTGAATGTACTATATGGGTGGATGCCTTTGTCTGCTAGTAGTTAAATGTTCTATTACATGACCAGTCATGGGTCAAATGATACGTCTACAAATTCCAACTGCCAGAGTTTGTTGTAGCCTGTTTCAAGTAGAGGCACGGTTAGTTTTTGTATCATGAGAAAGCACGGTGCAGGATGCTTAACATTAGAAATGATACTGAAATTACTTAGAATTCTTTTTGAGAGCATCTGAACTTTTTAGGTCTATTTGTGTTGACACTTGTGACTGTTGTCACAAATGTGGTAACTTCCAAAGAAAATTCAGATTTTTATGTCATTTTTCTTTCACGGTTTTGTTTGACCATTAGTTAAACCAAGGGAGGTTCACACAGGGGCTATGAGTATGCCCGCTACACCATCCTGCTGCAAAAAAGAAGCTACTCTCTGTTATAGGAGGGTAGTACTCTATGTTACTCTAAACCTCTTAAACGGAAGACTTCTCGAATAATTCTACTCAGAAAAAGAAGAAAAACATCTGTGAAAGAGGAATTACTAATTACCATTGTCAGCCATTTAGCTGATAAAAACAAAAGCTTGCTATAATGTGATTATTAAGTAATTAAGACAAAAAAAATGCATATCCGTGTCTCATTGTGAGGTTGTCACACATTTTAGAGGGAAGGGCAGTATGGTCAGTCTGCCATTACAATTAGTGCTCATTTTGGCCTGATTCTGTGAGATCTACAGTGACTGCTGGACATGCATTATGCATGAGTCTGTCCATATGCACTTGGGCTATCATGCATGCCCTTGTAGAAATGCATGACCACCGGCATGCAATTACATTTAGCTTGTGTCAACCTTCTCTGTGTGTTCTCATATGGAATAACAGTTTTGGCATGAAAGTGTGCATTCTCCCCACACAAGTTCTGATATCCATCATCCATGTTGATTTGTTCAGATGTACTTATTCTGTGTTGAACTATTGTTGCTATCCAGTTAAGACCATGTATTTCCAAATGTTGTGATTCAGAATCTCTCTGAACTGAGAGATTACAGTAAATGGTCCTTTGGGGACTGACAAAATACTTCTATCTAAATAAACAATTTAATAATACTCACTGGATTATCCAAAAATTGCATCATCACAAAGCTGAAAAGGATGTGTTTATGTTTTTCTTCTTTCTTTTCTCTTGAAAAGTAGATGTTTTGGAGATTCATTGTTTTGTTCATTCAGATATTTGATCCTGGACATTACATACTTTTTCACTTTTTCTCTTCAGTTCATGTTTTCATTCAAACCACAAGAATGTATTCGGAAATAAAGCTATTATGTAATCAAGTTGGTGTGTCCCTTTTATTTGTGGATAGAACTTTTAGGTTGCTCTGTGTGCATTTTTGTCTGACCTTTAGCAAAAGTTTTGGGTGCAGAATGAGCCTGAAATATTAGTCATGGCTGGGGAAGTGACTGGACATTGAAAGAATCAACAAGTAGGGGAAAAATGAAAATTAAAGGCACATTTTATGGAAAGAATAATTGAAATATATTACACAGTAACATGAGGCGCAAAGCCTCCTGTTGAGGACCATGGTGTGTTATCCAACAAGTTCCCTGCAGTAACTTAGTTGCCTGTCAGAAGCAATGAGCACTTGTCAGTACCAAAGACGTGGTGTGTGTAAGAGCTGCTGTTGCCTGTGGGTGTTTACTTCCCATGCGCTTCCCTGAGCTTGGACCATGACCACTCTGTCCACTTTATCTCTGTGGAAAATATCTTGACGGGAGATCTTCATCTCCTACACGCGGCTCTTTAGCGCCCCTCGGAGAGAAAGCCCATAATCGCAGATGGGTCTCCAAGGAAGGAAACACCATACATCAGTTATGGAAAAGCAAAGCACCGGGAAATTTGGCACAAGGTATCAGTCTTGACAACAGGAACCTCACAGAGTCAGGAACGGGCAGATCATATGACTCAGTAGGAATGATCATGCTGTCACTGTCAATACAAATATAGTGTGTATAGGGGGAAATAACAGACGCCCCTTTCCTCCCTCCCTATTCCAACTCAGCATAACACGAGGAGGGGGTGCAGCTTGTTTATGTTTATAGCAGAGAGCGAGAAAACTGGTGATGGTTGAGCTGCTGATCTAATAAGGCTTAAAATTATTTCTCGTTTCATTCACTGTGAGGCAGCATCATTCCTTACTCATCTTTCAAGTGAGCATCATTCAATTAAAATGCAATTCTCGTCGCCCCTATCCACGGATATTTAATTAGACTGGGGAGCAGGGCTTCCACTGTCTTTTTTTCCCGCGCACAGCTCTTCGGATTTCACCTCTAAGGCATATTTTCACTCTGTTACTCGTTGGTTAAACAAGGGCATGTATCAATTTGTTAATTGATACAATTACGCATTACGCGTAATGGTCACGTAAGTCTCCAGGCGCGCATCAATCACTGGTCTATTGACCTGCCAAAAACCCCTCCAACCGTTCCTGCTGGGACTGCCCCTCTCTCTAATAGAGAAAGATAGAAACATCATCGTCATTAACTCCGGGATGGACCTCTGGCCAAAGAGCCAGAGGCGAACAGAGGTTGAGATTTAAAAAAAAAAAAAAAGAAAGAAAAAAAGCCTTAAATGTCTTTATTCAACCAGCTTTAATTGTGATAGATTGTAAATAAAAGAATCCACATTGCACATAAATCTTTTTGAATAGAAAATACTCAGGAGACTTTCCAGTTTACATGTTTGATTCTTATTTGTCTGGGTGAAAAGAAAAAGTAATAGCTTCTGCAGAATGTGTTAACTCACCAGACTGCCAAAAATATCTTCAATGTTTCCTTTTTTTCCCCCCAAATTCATTTAACTTCACAAAGGGTTTCCATAATGTTGCAACGATACAACTCAATAATGATGAACAATAAAACCATTTTCCGAGACGTTATCTCGGCAAATTGGTGAGGAATTCTATTACAAAAGCGGGACAAGACTGTGTACAGTGCACCTTAAGAAAACCCTGCGTTGGACGTGATTGGCAAAGACATTATTCTATCCTTGGTACCCCGCCGTTCCGGGATTACAGTGACGTCACGCTGATACCCTTGCATGGATGAATGCTAAAGAACTATAGAGCCACAAATAATAGCACAAGCAGAGTCCATATCTTGCAAGTCTTACGTTATCCTTTAAGCCTCCTTCAGCTAACACAACAACATTTTTTTTTGCACTTAATGACGCTTAATTTCATTTCTTATCGGGTCCTTGGGGGGGATTATTCATTCATATAAAACAATCTGCAGCTGGTGCCAGCCTAAAGTCTCCCTCCTATGAGTGAAGTCATCTATTATTGAGCGAAAGGCCGTGCGTGGAAATGTGTGTAAGACGGTGGATTTGAAGTAGAATTGGTTGCAATCGATCAAGGGTGAAGAATATTGCTGATGGTAACAAAAGAAGCAGCTATGTCTTTCTCGCAATTTGGATACCCTTACAATGCAACTTCACAGGTAAGACACTTTTTATTTCTCCTAAGTTTTGTATACACACACACACGCACACACACATACACACACTTGGCTTTTTTTCTTGCATATTTGCTTTTATTTCGCTAGAGTCAGAGCACTTTTCTCTGTAAGAATCATTCCTGAGTGAACGACTGCTCTGACAGTATTGACAGCTATTTTCGGGTGGTGCTTTTATTGTTGAACCAAATATCGATATACACGCACCCGTGTCCAATTACACTGAATTATGAATGAACTCACGTGTTTTTCTGATGACAATAGGGATGAATGTCACCTATTGCTCAAGACGAGGTGTAATTGGACTGCAGCGGATGCTGTACACATTCGCAAACTTTCTATTTAACTTACTAGGACGTGTGGGATGTTTGACAAATGTCATTGTGTTGAGAGCTTTTACAACTCGATTAAAGTTATTTGTTTACATTTTAAGACACTCTCATTGAGCTTAATGACAAGTTCGAGTAAGTTCAGGACGATCAGGGGACAAAAGTTACTCTCATGGAAAAGTTGTCACCCAACTTTTATCTCGATAATATTTTTGAACGTTTAGAACATTATAGATAAAATTAAAATCATTCACATTTGAAATAATGTGGAGATTTATCAGACTGACATTGAATTTAGATTTTCCTTTTACTAAGAACAAGTTCAAATTTCGAAACCGATGATAAACTGGAGCAGGATCACTTTTACGCACGGATTGCGCACACCTTTCCTTCCTAATATCAACTGAAAAATAAACTTTCATTATCATTTACTGCAGTGTTCAACTGTATTTTTTAACTAAAAGATGAAAAGCGATATTGAACACTTCACAATAAAAGCTACTCCCTCTGATTACAGAAATTCTCTGAAAAGTGACTTACCTTGGATTAAGGCAGGTGACAAGTTAAGATGTCAACATGACAATAACTGAACTGATGGAAACTAAAAACAAACGAAACCAGCTCAGATTTTCACTCATTTTAAGATTTCAAGACTCAGCACGAGACTGAGCCCTTAACCTAAATACATTTTAACAGTATTTCACCCACAATCACTTCAGAGTTATCACAGACATCCAGATAGGAGCTGAAACAGCCAATGACCATGTTTATCCACGATTCTCTTCATGCAGTTTTTCGTGTCGGCAAACCCCAGTACGACTTGCTGCGATTCGATTTCCAGGTCGGTCTCTGACGGGACAGGCGGCTCCCAGACCGCCGCTGCAGCCGCCGCCGCTGCCTCCTTCTGCTGCCCGTCTTACGAGAACCGGCTCCTGGCGAGCAGCCGGACGGAGCTGAACGCAGCGCTGGGGATGTACAGCTCTCCCTACGCCGCAGCGGCCGCCGCCAGCCAGAACTACGCCAACTACTTTCCTTACAGCACCGACCCATCCGCCATCTACTCCACTCTGGTGGGTTCACTTCAGCTTCATCTCAGGGGGGGAGGGGGGCTCAAACTGATCGATCAAACGGGTTTTGTTCATCAATTTATCTCACACAGCAAACATATCCGTCTCGACAAGCCGTTTAATCCAGCATTCAGTCTTTTCTGCTTCCCCTTGAAAACAAGTTAAAAAAAAAATTCCGGTCACTTAGGTGAGAGGAAGCAACGCAGAGGGACGTGTTTTATTTCAATCAAATGTAATTTTATTATTACAAAGTAATCCTTGTCAGTCTAGCGTGTTTGAAAAATATTGGCACTTGTGTGTTGCTGAGCCAGCATTTAAAATGTTAAAATATATTTGTTAAAATGATAAAACAAATGATCAGTGGGGTGATATTTGAATACATGGCTTGTTAAATGGATATTTACACTGTACCTGAAAACATCACAAAAAGTAACCACCGTGCTAGGGTGATGTATTCTACTTTAAACCTACATTTCATATATACAGACATATTGGTGTCTGTAGGTGTTATTTTCTAGCTTAAATCACTCATGCTTAGAGTGATTTATTGTTAGAGCATAAAATAGAGAAGAAAATCTTTAATTTATGCATGCCATTATTATCAAAAAACATCAACATGCTGAGAAATATTAAATATTGTGAACTTATAATCTGATTTTCTTTTACAGAATCCACAGTATGACATTAAGGACAGCACGGGAACTTTACACTCTGGTATCACTCAAACTGCTGCATACTATCCTTATGACCATTCACTGGGACAGTATCAATATGACAGGTAAACTTTATGTTCATTCTTTCTCACTATGTATAAGATGAGCATTAGCAGACCTACCAAAAAGTATTTTACAACTTATTACATTAAAAACAGGTTTAAAAACAGATTAAAGGTCAGAGTCTAACTCCATACTGATACCTGCATCCAGAAGATATATTTCAAATAACAGGGAGTAGGGAGGATGTCTGATATCCTGTTTGTGTAATCAATTTGTGTGTGCGCCCCTTTCCAGATATGGGACAGTAGACTTTAATGGCACGGCCAGAAGAAAGAATGCAACTCGTGAAACCACCAGCACCCTGAAAACATGGTTGTATGAGCACCGTAAGAACCCCTACCCCACCAAGGGAGAGAAGATCATGCTGGCCATCATCACAAAAATGACCCTCACTCAAGTGTCCACCTGGTTTGCCAACGCCAGGAGGAGGCTCAAGAAGGAGAACAAGATGACGTGGTCACCAAAGAATAAGGCCAGTGATGACAGGAAGGATGACCTTAACAAGAGCGAGCAAGACTGTGTCACCAAAGGTAATCATGTGTCTACACAAAGTTAAACTATTTATTTAGTAAATATTCAACTAAAAATATAGTTACTTACACTACATTTAGTTGCCATTCATTCAGACGAAAAAGATGACTACAGCATAAAAAAGTGTACTGAAAAGTTTTCTGAACAAACTAAATCTCTTTACATTTACAAAATGAAACTTTTCAAACAGCTTAACCTAAAAATCTCCTTTCTTGCACACAGATTCTAGTGACTGCAAGGAAGAGAAGGATCTGCATCTCAGTGATCTGGAGGACATGGATGAGGACGACTGTGACAAGCTGGACAGTGACTGTGAAAAGGTGGCTGCAGACGATCAGGACCTCCAGAGGGCCATGGCATTATCCGGCGCCCCTCAAAAGAGAGACTGCAGCTCGGAGCTGCACCTGAGCTTAACTAACAGCTTCCATGCATTCCCCTGTGCCATCAAAAGTGTCACCACCCTCCCTTCTCTCCCGCCTGACTTCCTGGATCCTGTGGTGTCCAAGGCACCCTCTTCAGCCGGCCTCACGGGTACAGTGTCCCTGTCTCATTTTGAAGCCTCGGATAAGCCTCGGATTTGGTCTCTGGCTCGTACGGCGGCTTCAGGGGTCATACTGAGCCCTCAGCAGCATGGCTCAGAGCTGAGGACAGGCAACTCAAGCGGGGACTGCCAGCTCCAGAGCACCAGACTTACCGGGGCTCCTACTGGACAGTGTGGGAGCATGAGAGGCTTCCATGAATCTAGCAATGTCACCAATACTGGAAGCCTCTTCCCAGAGGGCCTATCCTTGCACTCAAAAGTCTATACTACCGGCAGCTACAGTCACAAAGACCTCCAGTTGCACTGTTCATCCTATGCTACACTCCCAGACACATGCCAGTACGCCACTATTGAAGGTAGGTCAACTTACACCAGCATTTTTTACAAATTGCAAGGGATAAAATTTGTCTCTAATCTCCCATATACAGAGGTTTTCTGTGCCATATACACAGTTATTTCTACTGTCTAGTACATTGACACAGCAACACTGCCAAATATGATCAATAGATTCCCATGCAGGATGTAAGAAAACTCATTTTTTTTTAGTCATGAAGTGCTGAGACACTTTTTACCAACTTGCATCTAAGGCAAGTTTCTCAGATATGCTTTTATTGTGGTGTGTAGGATTCTCTGGAGGCAAAGCAGAGACACAGCCATCTGACCTCAGTGAAGCCTGTGGGACCGTACAGGATGACAAGGTCACTGCGTTCAGACCAGTTATGAAGAGGTGAAGCAGGTGAGAGTCTGCACTGAACTGGAAGAAACCAGTAAACCTACACAGACACACAGACACACATAGAACATAGAGCACACACAGAAAAACACCATAAAACACTCACAGGTGAACAAGAATAGACATAAAAACTCATTAACTTACTTTTTAGTTAAGTCCATGTTGCTATATTGTGTTTAAGCACAAAAGTGTATTTGAAATTTCATCCAAATATATTGATCTGGAAAAAAAAACTGGTTAAGTGACAGATTGCTAATATGCATGTTGTCAGAAGTAACATATAATAAACATCAAAACATGAGACAAAAAAAATAACATTTCTATCACAATTAAACCTTTTTTTGTAATGAAATACCAGACTGTTTATTCTTCTCATGTTGGGAGCCTATTTTTAATCCTGCTGTCTTTTTCTTTATCCTAGATTGCTGGAAACTGCATCACATTAAAAAAGGAATGGGACATTTATTATGCACTAAAGGACTTACTGGCCGAGTAGCGGCCTCAATAAGACACATGGGAGCTACCTGGCGCTGCAGCAGTGAGAGCTGTCAAACTGTGGACATGGCTATCATTTTGCACAACTTTGTTTTTATGGTGGTAAAAGACTTTATGCAAACAGAAAAAAAAAAAAAAAAAAAAAAAATTCTAGATGCAAAGGAACCAGAAAGGCCAAATGGAAAACGGCCAAATTTGTGTACGGCAATCGTGTAGTGTGTAGCAAACCTATTTATTTCTCTGTGTATTTATTATTTTGTTATGTCGTCTGTTTGTTTATTATTTAATGTGTGTTATTGGTTGAATCCGTATCTCCTCTTAAGTATTTTGTTACATGTTGCGTTTTACTGTGGCTTCGTGTCATTTTGCCTGATGTAAAAGAGAAAAAGCCTGTCGGACATAAAAAGGACTGGATCTCCTGTCATGTGTTACGCGTGGACCTGAAGAGTTTTTGTCATTGTGTTCTAATGTGAGCTTCTTCTGTGTTTGCCATTCATGACGTCTTTTTTTTTTTTTTTTTTTTTTTTTCTAAGAATACATTTTTTTTTTCCCAAGAGCTCTCGTTTCCTGTGTCGTGGTTATTCATAGAGCCGATCGCCCGATCGGCCAATTAAAACATTTGCGGATGTGCATTTGATCAAAGTTGATCATCTTGACTCGATTCATGAAGCCGCAGCGCCGATGGAAGGTCATAATTCAGAGGAGGACGTGAGTGCAATCCACAAGTTGTGGAAGAAAGGGGACATCATCTCCCTATTGTCAGCATCTAATCAGAAGTGGCATCAAACACTTTGTTACTGTTCAGGGTAAGCAACGAGGCAGGGACATAGGATGAATGCTGCTTTGTCCCCTGTGTAGCGAGCCGCTGCACTAACTTAACATTGTGTTAATTAAAAGGTCATTTGTAGGATCAAACCCGGCAGAGAAATTCACATGGTCCATCAAAAGTTCCTTTGATTTGCCTATAGTCCATCTCGTTATGGACTAACTCTTGTGACTCTCCTACAGACAGCGGTAATAAGATGATCACTGTAGTCTCTGATTCCTGCTGACGCTCTGAAAAACTTTTTGATCTTCACATTTCAAACTTTTAAAATCAACTCATTCCGTAGCAAACGACAAAAGCGGATCTGTGTAAACTAATTGCCGCTGGGAAATTGATTTTGACGCTCTATTCCACAATCTACACATTCAGCTCGACAATGTGAAACTTGTTTTACTTTACAGAGCAACAGCATGTATAATACCGAGAACTTTTCAACAACTTGTTTGACTAGAAGAAAGTGTCTAAATAATATTAAATTAACGATTTCCTTGATAGTGGAGGTCTGCTCATTTTTCTCTCTCTACCTTATCACCTGAAACAAGTGAATTACTGTTACATCATTCGGCAAAGATTTAGATTTAAGGAATAAAATTTTATTCCAGACCACTGAGGAAAATACCTGCAAATCATCCACAACCTCGCAAAACGTCACTTGAGGTTATATTTGTGGGATTATGCGTGTAATAAAAGTCTTTCCCCGTATCAGGGCAATTCAGACTCAGTTCAGAGGCACTGTGTGGTCATATGTGTCCTTGGCCAATGGCGGAGCTGTCAGTAATGCACGGAGGCTGGTAAATCCAGGAAAAGCTGCACGATGAAGATGAGGAAGGTCACGAGTAATAGTTTAGGCCTATTTAGATTTTTCCACTTCATTTTTTTTTTCTTTCTGTGTTAATCTGAGACATAATAAATAATCTGCGTGAAGCTGAAAGCAAAAACAAATATATATTTGGCCCAAAAGATTTATTTTTAAGTCTACTCAAAGGTAGCGAGCAATAAATAGGACACATGAAATGAATGATTGGCATCATTAACATTATGATATATTTTCAACTGAAGGTCACCTGTGTGAGATTTAATATGGTAAGAAGAAGGGTGCCTTACCTTTTTCTAAAAGTAACTGTGAATAAAAACTATATGTCTATATATACGTGTGTGTGTGTGTGTGTGTGTGTGTGTGTGTGTGTGTGTGGGGAGGGAAAAGGGTACCTTTGATATAAAGTTTCCAAGTCTAGATCAGTCAGTAGGCCGATACTGTAACAGTCCTCCTGTTAATGACAAGCTGCTAACAGGGAGCCCCTCTCCTGCTCAGCACTAATCGCTCATGACGCCTGCTGCGTTGCTCTTTACATTAAAATGTAGGTGTGCATCAAATATTTACAACCAAATTTAATTAAATCGGAGGCTGTAAAGAAAAGCTGCCTTATGCTATTGAAGGTAATGATGCATGCGGGATGGGATTACCACCGTTGCGATGTACCTGGGGGAAAGCGTAGATAATGGCCATGATGGGCTCATATAGCAACGTATGCCTGAAGGAGTTAACAGGTCAATTAGTCTGTCCTATACATAGTGCTTTATATACGGCTACAGCAGCTGCGCAGAGCAGAGACAATCAGGAGACACATCTGTAAATAAAAGCTGGTGTGAACGTCACGGATCAGAACCTACATTCATGTAATTTACATCTATAATATATGGATGATTTAAATACACGAAATAAAATAACCTAAAGTGGAAATAAGGATAAATAAATTGATGTTTAGCATAATTGTGGTGTTACTGGTGGTGGTGGTGGGCTGCACAGAGGGGGAGGGGGACACACATTATGTTTGTCTGACATCTTTAATCTGAGGCTGACATGAAAGCTGTGGCAAACTAAAACGTTACAGAATAATAAGTTCCTTAGATAGCCTATATATGCACAACTAAATCTCCCTAATACATGCCTCTCCCCTCTTGGTAAATTACATTTTTCATTAGGGAGGGGGAGAAGATGGCTGCCTATGAGAGCATGTTTGTATAATCCAAAACAGATTTTAGATAATCTGTGAATGAGGCACAAATATGCAAAAGAAAGAAAAACAAGCTATGGTAAACATGAATATTTGACATTATTAATCTGTGACCATCCCTTGTATGAAATCAGACGCTGTCTTTACATTCATATGTGTGTAATTATCAAACACCCCCCAGCACCTCTACTCTACTGTTATGGATCATTGATCTTTTCTGGGCCGAGTTGCTGTTTGCATCCTCTGCTCTTTTCAAGTCAATTGGCTAGATGACTGTCAGAAACGAAAGGTGTTCTGCTAAAGTCAATGACTGGGACACTTATAATTCAGTATTATAATTCTGAACATGATTATTTAAAGTTAAGTGCTACCACATATCACCTTGCATCCTCACTTTCACACAAAGGATGCATATTGCGTAACATTTCACAGTACACACTGACAAAAGAGAATCATTTCAGACAAGAAAGAAATGTCATATCCTTGACAGCTGCATAGTTTATATATTTTTCTTCACTTTCATTTTTGCAGGTCATCTTAAAATGTCATGCACAATAAATTAAAAGAGGGTGGAAACAATATTACTGACCTTTTTTTTCCCCTTCATTGTGATTTGCTATTTTCTCCAGCCTCATCAGTGTTCAGAATGATGGTGTTGAAAGTGTGGAAGATTTTTAATCAATATAAATGACAACGTTCATTGTCAATGAATGTGTAAAATCTACAATGCCTCTTTGAATTGTACTTGTAAATTATAATCTAATATCGTAATCTTGACTTCATTAGAATATGAGATTAAAATGTCCAATAAAGATTTTTATAGTTGAACTTTCTTTTGGAAACAATGTGTGAATTTTATTAAGCCTGAGTTTAAGGACAGCTCTGCAAAATAATCCACATGAATATAAGTTTGGACAACTAAGAGCAAGAGTGCTGTGGCAACAGTTATTAAGAGATCCACTAGTTAAGTTGTTTTCATTTTTGCTCTGATGCTACACATCTTGTAAAACAGCGTCATGCCTAAATGTAACTTATAATGTAAAATCACATCACACTTAAAAAAATAATGGTAAAGATAATGAAATTCCATCCCTAATATTATCCAGAGGGGACATGAGAGGGACACATACAATAATTACACGTCCTTGTTTTGTTGCTATATCTCTTAACCAGGGTCTTTTACGCACTGAGACCAGTTTAACAATGACTGTTATTGTGGTATGTTGTACAATACAATAGCATAGGTCAATGAGGGGGTAACTTCTGACAAAGCATTGTGCAGAGCATCCATCACATGTGTGCTTTACATTTAGGCCCCCACTTAATGGGCCTACGGCGTAAAAGAATATGAATTATTTTGACATGATAGCAATGGCTTTTCCCCTATAAATAGCAGCCATAATAACAACAGCAGCAACATCTCGAACAATAATTTGCCCTCTAGTCTGACAAAAGAGCCAGCATAGAGGTGCCATTTGATGTGTCCCACGCTGGGCAGCTAAGGCTCATAAAACAAAGTCTTTGTACCAGTGGCTCAGAGTTCAGATGAGGGGGACAATATACACACTTCATTACATTTTGTCAAAAGGCGCAATGAAATGTGTGTGGGACATTGTTTCTGTGCATGTCTCTTTCCATGGAATTTCTGATTGCCGATGTTGCTACAAGGTCTCTGCTAATGAGTTTTGTCAAAGACAATTATGGACTTGGTGGAATGGCCAGAGAAGGGATGAAAAGCTGGCTTTGTGCGGTTTGGGTAGATGTTGCATTGTGGCCCCTGTGCCAGGCTGGAGCATGGCACAAAGTGATGTTAATGCTGCCATTTCCCAGGGCCTTGTTTCTTTTTCTGGACTTCATTCGCCTTCTTAGAGTCTTCGCTGGTCCCTTAAGTATTAGAATAAAGACTTGTAACCAAATTCCAAGTTTCCTTTTAGTCTCTCATCTCAATTCACTGACAATCTGTAACCGCCTAATTGTGAATGGGGTGCCTAGCCCCTAGCTCAAGTGATACTGAAGAAAAAAAAGTTACTCTGTCACAAAGCTTTAAATCTTTGCCTCGCCTGCTGCCTGCCCAGTGATTTTCCCCTGGTGTCAATTGCTAAATGCTAAACCAAAGGGCAAAGTCAATCTCACTTCTGGACCATCTGTAACTACTGGAAGGAGTGCAAATAAGTCAGGGGATAACATGAGCAAAGATTATCATGTTTACTTTGAGCACAGACAGAAATAAACAAGTAGATTGAGAAGCCCCAACCACACACTAAAAGGCAAACCCGCAAGGAAACACAATGAAATAAATTCTTACTTAATGCCAGGACGAGGGGAGTTTTTATGTGTGGGCTGAATTCCTACATTGCACCCATAGAGTGATAAATGGTGTGCACTCTTGTTCCTGTTATCTTGTTTGTTCTTTTATGTTTGTTTGCTGGACTGGCAGTTTTCTGTTGCTGACCTTCAGCTGGCGTCACCAACATCAGATTAATCTTCTGTGTCATTTTAATGCCTTTTAATAATCCCCTGCATCTCATTTTTAATCTCGCTCCCTCCTTGTGTTTTTCTTCCCCTTTATGTTGGGCATCTGTTGGCCTTTAATGCCTGCTGTTGAGTCTCCATTTGACTTTTAAACAGGGTGTATTATGTCATAGCCTGACCACAAACTAGGTGTAAATCTTGGGTTCTACAGCCCCTTCAAGCCAGCTTTCAGCTTAGCTTTTTCAAAAAACAGATTTTAGCTACGTAAGACACCTTGCATGCAGTTCTATGAATCCCATGAAAGAGAAGGCATGGCTCTGACTGATGTAGGCAGTGTATTGACACTAAAATAACATGAAAAGTACAGGTGTTTTGGGTGGTAGATGGGCATTATTTTATACCGTGTGCATGCATATTGCTTGCATAAGTTTGCTTTACAAGAAAAAATGTCACTGGAATATTTCATCATAATACCTTAACCCTATGTTTGAAACTAACACAGAATCGAGAGAATTATCTATCACCCAACTCTATTAGGTTTTTGGGTCTTTATTTGGACTTGCAGCCACCAAACTTTTAGTACTTAATGACTGTTTGAGCTAATCAATATTCCATCCTTACAACCAACATTACGTAACCTTATAAAGCTGAACCAGATCACAAAGTTAACAACTTGCTAGTGAACAGATTGGAGTAATTAGCGGCTAAAGACTCTGTGGAGATGTTAGTGAAGACCAAAACAGAGCTAAAAGTAAAGTGAATATTGGACCTACTACTTTTATCTAATGTTTTATCATGTCAACATTACGAAGCAGTCGGATTTGTGAAAATTCAACTCGCTACACTTCAAGCTATGCACTTGTGTCTGAGTACAGTGGTTACGGACCACTGCTACATGTGTGTGACGATGTGTGAGGAGTGACTGTTCACTCAAAAACATGAATGGAGGTTACTAAATATGTCAGCATAGATGCTGTTAGCATCAGTTATATCAGAACTGAATATTCTGTCATTATAGGAAGACGCCAAAAGCAAGCCAAGTAAGATGTTGACTATGTTACATGGTTCACTGATCTCATTTGTTGAAGTTTGCCCATGATAAGTGGTGATAGTTTCATCCAATCACCTGCCAAGTATGTTTTGAAAATGCCTGCCCTTTTCCAAACAGTTTCCAAGGACGACTTCCCAGCTCTGTGTAACAAACCATCTGGTGTAGTCAGGTTAGATTCATGTTCACTAGATGCATAGAAAGAAAAACGAAAAAAATGAATAGTCCAGAAATGTGGCAGTGACTGTGTATTTATCAACTTCTTGTGGCATTTTCTGTCCCTTGGTGATCAAAAATAGGCCAGTGCTGCTTTAACCTATCTTTAAGACCGTTATTTTGGTTGCTTAAGCAACGTTGACTAACTTTGAAACTAAGCTGTTCAGTGTTAAACATAGTGTTAGACATAGTGTAAATAAATGTTTCTGTAAAATGTAATGGCCATATTGGAGCTTAGACTGCAGAATGTGTATTCAGAAACATGTTTATATACAGTAACAGTAATGGAATGGAATGATGTCCCACTATTCTAATGTGGTACATAAATGTAGTATAGTGCCCCCTGTTGAAACAGTTCTCTCACTTTCTATTGTGTTATCTATGGTCTCAGGTTTTTATAGAAGAGATGACAATATTGTAATTTTGCGGGCATCCTGAAACTGCAAAATGTTAAGTTTTATGATGTTTGTTGGCAATTTTTTGGTTTGCTTAGAGTCCCATACATATTTAACATGTGCTGACCGACACACACAATTTAGTAACTTCACATTACATGGACACAAATCACATTCAGGGTCAAACTTTTGGCTTAGGCTGATTTAAGATGATTTGGAGAGGAATCGTGTCACAATAGGTTTATTTTTGTGAAGCTATATTGGTGACAGCCTCCAGAGCAGTTCATTTGGACTGCAGACAGCAACAATGTTCAGCAACAGTATTCTGCAAAGCAGCAGCAGCACGATCAATTCTCTTCAATTTATATCTCCAATTTCCTGAGCTCAGCCTGTGCCAACACCACTGTAGATTTGACAGATGAAGTCCAGCATGTGAAGCCAGCAGCTTGTCTCTCTTGGAGACTCTGCACCTGACTGTTTTTTTCCCCTGTCTTCACAGATATGCAGCACAATGAGTAGCTGTAGCAGTAGCACCTATAATGAACAGCCTCCTCCACCTGAACACAGAGTATTTCCACTACATTAGTTTCATTGGCATCATGCGGGCAGGAGGAAAACTCACAGCAGGGCTGTGTAACAGTATGGCGTCGACAGCACTCTTCTCCATCGGGCTCTGCTTGGGGGCCTGCCTCTCTGTGTGAAGCTCCTGTGTAGGATTAGACACTGGTGTGCAAGTCAAATGGTTGCTAGCTCTAATGGAGTCTCCACACCTGCCTGATGTCTACATCAGCTCTGCTTACTGTTACTCAAGGCCTTCATATATCAAGCAGACACACCAAGGAATGTAGAGGCATTTCCGAGAACAGTATCTCCATGATTAGAGAACGTATCATTACTGTGACAATGCTGACCTCAAAAACCTATGCATGCAAACTGACTAAAAATTACAGAAGTGCACTTTGAAGCAATTATGTTGTGTTGATTACCTACAGGAGGCTCTTGATCAAAAACAAAAGTGATTTAAGACACTGGAGAGCCTCGTGGCCTGTAAATCAAAATGAAATCCTTTAAATACATTGTATGGAGGCCATGAAATGTGAATAATGGCTTTGTTTATCACAAACAAACCAAATAGGCTCACATCGTGGCATCAATGCATGGACCATAAAGAGTCCCACAACAAGCCAGCAGGGTGGCTGACAACAGGGCGTCGTTGTTGTGGTGGCATGTCAGTCATGATGTGGCTTTGATACATCGGAGCAATAAGAGGCATCAAAGAGGGGCAGTCGAAACACGCTCCACATTCTACAGCAGCAAGGTAAACAGCTGAGGGGAGAGAAGGAGGAGGAGGAGGAGGAGGAGGGAGGTGGTGGAGAAAGACAGGGAGGAGGGAGCAGTGGAGGGAGGTGACACACAGACCACACATTTTCAAAGTTCACTCTTAAACACAGTATGCTCATAAAAGTACAGGTCCCATTATTCACGGGTGGGATTTCTCTCTCTCTCTCCCTCTCTCTCTCTCTCTCCCTCTATTATAGCATACAGGCAAACAGCCCAAACCCCCGAGCTGTGTCAAATGATGGAGCATCATAATTACGCCCTTTTTATTGGCCATCTTATTCCAGCTATGACTGATGCAGCTCCCAACCCTAAGTGTTTCCATTTGCACTTTCATGTGGCAAACGAGCAGAGAAGCCACGGCTCGCCTGCCTTTTAAAGGTGGGCTGACAAATATTTATGGCCTGACGTGAAGTCACTTTTAATCAGAGCTGGTGACCTGTTCCTGAGGAATCTGGCCGCTAGAACATGCTTATCTCCTCCGTAATAAATGAGCCTTCAAAGGGCCCACTGTGCTTGCATTATGCGGTTGTCTAAAAATAATAACTGACACATTTTTTTAGAATCACTCATAATCAAGAACCCAGAGGAGGCAAATGCAGATCCCTGCTGTAACATGGCAGAAATAAATCAATGACCTCCCTCTACTGGTCAGAGGCCAAACTACAGTAGAGTGAATTACCAGCCCTCTGACTCTGTCTGCTGCCACGACCTAGGGTGAAAAATGCAGGTAGTGTCAGTTAGGGTTTGTCGAGGTCGAGGAAATATTCTTCGAACGTAAAATCCACTTCTTAATTTTAGTTTTTGGATAACTACATACTTAAAATTTTAAATTTGTTTCAAGTGTCCTTTAAATTTAAGTGATGATAAATGACATGCACATTCAGAAAGAATGAGATGAAAAATGATATATTCCATTTTAAAGGACAAATTATCCACATCCCGTGAGCCCTAATCCCTTTAAAACTCATGGATAACTTGTATTACCTAGCACCAGTCAAAGGTAAAGACAAGTCCTATCCATTTTAAAAATGTGCTGTAAATCTTCTGTATATTACTGTGGGCAGTTGAGGATGTGATGGATGGCAAAGGAAGCCAAGAAGAGATCTGTTGATGAAGCACTATTAATAGAAATTACCTCAAACTTCCAGACCTCATATCCAAACCAGTCAAGATGTACTGTAATCCTTTGCTTTGGTTTAACTTCTTCACTATTGTCCCGCCTGTAATCCCACAATGTGTTTTATGCTGTCTAGTTTGAAATCTAGATTTATGACACCAATATGTTCTTTTCCATGCTTTAACAGCCAATAAGGCATTATGGGAGGGCTCCCTTAGTGAAAACAGATATTTTCCTCCATATTAGGAGTTATGGGGAGAGTGATCCTTAAAAATGAAAGCCATAAATCATGTCCCTCCACGATTATGCCATTAACAGGAGCATGGTTTTGTCGTTTAGGTCATGCTAATAGTTTGGGCTTGAGGTTGTGGCCGTGGGGAAGGAGCATGCAGCAACGCTTGTTCCCCTTTGCCAGCAAAAGGCAGGCATTGCGAAAGCTGAGTTTGTCTTGGTGGTCCTCTGTTAGTGCTTCAGTTTTCTTAGCCTGATCACTGTGGACGTTATCCGCATCTGCTCTGGATTTCGCCTTTCTTTCCCCCACCCCCGTCTTCCAATTGGAGTTTCTATATTGGGCCTCGTTGTGGTCTTCCAGAGAGACCCCACGACAAACTATCGGAGCATTTTGCACTCTACAAAAGGCACCGGATGCCAGCAGAGTACATATTAAATTTGTTACTAATTTTAAACTTGGCATGGTGGACCACGTTGCTGCCACTAGCTCACTGGAAGCAGGCGGGTTCAGCCCCACTGCGACCACAACCACAATACAAACAAAGCATATGGAACAGCAGCTCCCAGTGTACTACTGACAGTAAATGTTTAGAAAAGGAACTTTTAAAAATAACCCAGTGTAATAGAATTAGTGGGAGAGAGGCGCCTGGCAGCATGTTTTCCCCTTTTTCGACTCCTGTACCAGATTAAAATAATAGTTTGAGAAGCATAACCAAAACTAAGGAAAGGATGAAGTTGCTTTTGTGTTTTTAAGAGCTGCCCGTGGCTGGGAAATCCTCCATCTTTCTGTGTTCCAAACCTTCCCAAGAGAGCACTTTAAAATCTGAAAATCAAAATTTAATAACATATTGAGTTATGTGGATGCCATGGTGCTGTAGTCAATACCACTGAATTGGTGTTAAATAATAGCTGTGAAAGTCAGTGGTGGAAGGAGCGCTCAGATATAAAAGTATCAATATCACAGTGTAGAAATACAATTACAAGTAAAAGTAATGAATTCAAAACATTAGTGTCAGCATCAAAATACATCAAAAGTATATAAAGTAAAAGTATGTATTATTCAATCATGATACATTTCAGAATAATGTCCTGTGTATTATTTAATGGATTATGTTTATTGATATATTAATGTGCATATCCACTTAATATTAATGCTGATAAAGGTATGACTAATTTTAAGTTCCTAACAAAAATTATATATCATGATTTATTTGTTTTTTATGTTTTGTGTTGATAATATGAATCTAGATTAATTACTGTGGAGTGGAAGTATAAGGTAATATAAATGTAAATACTGACGTAAAGTACAAGTACCTACAGTAAACCAGTAAAAGAAAGACCACCAGAGGGTTGAGGACTACATTTAATTTTGTACCTCGCACAGCAGCAGTCATCTGAGCTGCAGCCATGGACCTTTCAGTGTCAGTGTGAAATCACTCCTATTAGCTCCCAGCACAGCTTCATGCGTATTTAGATCTGCAGCTTTGGGTGACAAGGTTGCAAGGTTTGTTTCATAGGTGCATGTCTGTCTGTGTGTGGCTATTTGACAGTGTGAAACTCACTGTGATATTCCCTCGTTTCTTTTAGCTTTTGCCTCTTCCCTCGAGTTCATGCCTATTGTCTAAGTGGCTGTGTTAAACAGGATGTTGTTGCTGGCCTCAGCTGCATCTGTCACCCATGGAACTGCAGTGACCTCTAGAGACAGTTCTCCCCACATACAGTAGGGAGGCAACCTGATGTGTTTCGGCACAAATCGAGGTGAGGTGATGTGAGTGTGTGTGTGTGTGTGTGTGTGTGTGTGTGTATGATCACAGAGAAGTTCAGACTGAAGAGCTGAGTCTCAATGTGTTGTTAAATGCATGTGCATAGACTGACACAAAAGCTGGAATAGAATTCCACACACCTGCAAACCAACACACAGTCTGACATACACACATCATTAAAAGTGCATACCGGCACTCACACACACTTAAACAAATACAAACAGTTGAGACCCTGGGCCACCCTGCAGATCACCCTGATCAGTGTGCGAGCTGTGTCTTCTCTGATCTAATATGTTTAGCAAACATTCATTTATTCGTCCCAATCAATAACACAGAGCAGCATGTGTTTATGACTCTGCCTGTACTTGCTCAGTTCATCTGCAGTTCATTGAAGCTGAAACACTGGTCTACCCTCTAGCCTGTCTTTTTCTCTTTCAGTCACTGACTTTCATTCTCTCTTTACATCACCTTCTTTCTCTCTCACATACATACACACACCTTTAATTATTCCATTGATTTGAACTTGCATTGAAACATTAAAAACAATAGTAAAATGCCTGGAGGCATATGGATCAGGGAGAAACACAATCTTTGTGTCATATTTTCAGAACAAATATGTCTGTCTAGAGCTGTGAGTTAAAATCTTTGACACGCCACTGCAGTAGGGGGGGAGAGCAAATAGTATTTTATGCTTCGTCTTAGCAAATAGAAAATGTTTTGATAGGGAAGCAGATGGAGATATACACATTTCCAGCTCATTTTGATGTGCAAAAGCACCACAGAGCAGGAAAGAGAGAGAGAGAGAGAGAGAGAGAGGGAGAGGGAGAGGGAGAGATAGATAGAGAGAGAGAGAGAGAGAGAGTATTACCTTCAGTTGCACTTTGAAAGTAGAGGGACTCTTGCTTAAAAAACGATTATACGGCATCTTCAAACATGCTGAATGATTCGCTATGGAGCCTTTACACCCCAAAATTCCCAAGGTAGAAAATTATCCTGAATAAAATGTTCCAAAACGTGGCTGTGAATCAATATCAGATGCAGGCTGAGTTTCATTTGAGGGAAACTGGTGCTTGCTTTAACTCTCCGCTGAGGAACATAGAGTATCTAGTAAAGAATAGAGCTCATTCATACTCCCAAGTGCAGTAAAGGTATTTTATATGGGTAGTTATTATTGTTATCATAATTATCATTCTGTGTGTACCATAAAAGTGGATGATGGAGGATATATGGATGACTGAGGCTGTAAATAATGGTTGCGGTGGAGGGCTGTAAAGCTGTCCCCTCTTTTCTGTGGCAGAATAAATAACATGTGTGCACGTGCTCTGTGCACATCTACACTCAAAATCTGCTTTGTTCTGTGAGGTCAGTAGGTACTATAACACTAACTGAGTTATCAAAAAGGATGTTATTGTAGATCTATAGATTTATAGCTAGAGTGATTAACGTTGTTTTGTTTTTTCCAAGTTGGATAATCCTTGTTTACGTGAAGAGACAGAGTCAGTGAATGTAACTAAAACAGGAGACAATACACATCCCAGGTGTGACTGTGGTTTGTACTGCATGTGTGTGTGTGTGTGTGTGTGTGTATGTGTGTGCATTTACAGTACAGTATGTGCTTCCCATTAGCCATGTACAGTACTGGGGCCGATGCACAGATGCCCTGAGTGGTGCCATACGGCCGATGGCTCATTAGAGCTCAGATGGAAGACATGAATCAAAGGAGGGGAGGAGAGGAAACAATCAATCTGCCTAATGGGAATCCCCTGTGAGGAGCGTGGGCCAGCCGTCCCAGTGCAGCTGTAGCCGTTTTTATATGTGACCTCCCAGCTTAAACAACCCACCAAAATGTCCCCACTGCTGTCGTAGCCACCGCTGCCGGAGAGCGCAGGACACACACCAAAAGACACCAAAGCCCCACAACAAGCTATTAGCGCAGGGGCCTCCCACTGAGTGTGTGGGCGCCACTTGGTGATGATGTGGTTTCTAAAGCGGAGCTCGGCGTTCCCATGCGTCTCCAGCAGTCCCTTGCACATGTGTCATCCATATCCTTCGTACCAGGGAGTGACACCCAACTTAATTGTGTGGGGCTATCAAAGAAGCGGGGACTGGATTTATAGTGTGGAGGGCGCCTGTGTGCTGGGAGGCATGCAGAAGTTGTGTGTTTATTGTCAGTGTGTGAGGTTGTGGCCAAGGTTAAGATATCATTGTTGTGGTTTAGGGTAACTAGCACTTCATGAGGTCAAGGTTAGGTTTCCTCCAATAGTTTACCTGAACTTTCTTCCCTCCCACTTCAGTCTTCAGACCACTTTCAGAGCTTTGATCTGATACACTGCATGATCTCTGCCTGCAGAAGACTACTTATCTATTCAGAGTGGGGTTGCCAGCAGCGCTTTAAGAATCGAGTTATGCTAAACAGAGGTTGATTTAAACCAGAGGTTGACCTCTGACCTGGGCTTAGAGGATAATGTCCCAGGCAAGGAGAGCAAAGTCCTGTTACCGTCCATGAATCAGGCCCCAACCGACATTATTTCAAAATTGCTTAGTTGCATGGAACTCCCTTTAGTGCTGAACGGACTTTCATAAAATTGATTTTCTGAGTACACCCTTTTAGCAGCTATAAGCTTGAAATATGAACCCTTCATTGCTGAAAGCATTTCATTTTTTTGCCCCTGTGACTAATGATCCAGGGAAGAAGTGTGTTTGAAATTCTCCTCGGCAGCCATTTCCATAATTAAACACTGCTAATTATAGAGCTTTGGCTGACTTTAAACAAACAGGCACAGTTGCCGAGCATGCTTTCACGCCTTCCATTTGGAAATTTATGCAAATTGTATCCATATCGTGTGTTTTCTTAGATGGAACTGACAACATTAAAACACATTGCTCATGCTAACAAAGATCAGACGGTAATGTCGAGAGTGATGCTGAGGAGAATCTGACAAGCCGTTGGTGGTTTGGAGGAAATACCCTGAACAGGTATGATGAGGATCAAAGCTTGCACTATAAAAGTATCAGATGATTGAATGTGTTCACATACATGTGTGTATGTGCGTTTGTGCCTACATGAATATGCATTCATTCATTACCATGAGTGCCCTATGGTAGAAAAAAATCCCCTGTCTTGGCCAACAAACACTTCTGCATTGTTGATTCTAGTGCTATGATACTGCTTGTCAATTTATCAGCATTTGACAGCAAGCCACTAGAAGCCATTATATCAGACAAATGAAAATTATATATGAAGATTAACATCAAGTCATTTGTTAGGGAGAAAATAACACTGCTAGGAAATAAACAGGGCACAGGACTGAGAGCTATGCTGCCAGTAATTCACATATCAACAGCATTTAAATTATTAAAAAGATTGGAAATCATAATTGGCCATATATTTTTCCCATTCTTCTCTACACAAATGGCTCGCCTGGGGTACTTGACATTCACCACTGGTTTGTAATGTAAATTACAGAATGTATTTTCTCCATATCTTAACAGCGGATGGAGTGATTGACTACTGAATATAAGCAAGCTACAGGTGGGGGTCAATTATCATTTGAATAATCGAGCATCAGTGGCTGCCTAGCTTGGCTGTGAAGTGTGACACATTTTTATCTCTATGCATTTCAATGAAGTCAGACTGGTACATAAAAGGTTATCACCTAGGAAACATATTTGCCTAGGCGCAAGTTAAACAGGCAAGTGAGATCAGCATAGATATTCAATTTAACCAGTCAACCCTGACCTATAAATATTTCAACAAAACCCAATGAGGACCCCTCCCTCCACTCCAACCCCCTTCTTTCCTTCTTTGATCCAATTCCATTTCAGCAGCGGGAGATACGAGGGAAGAGAGGGAGGAAGGACGTGGGGAGACAGAGGGGAGGGTATGAGAAAAGAAAGTCAAGCGTATTGTAGCTTATCTATTAAGTGAATTGTTTAATGCATCTGCCATCTTCTCACTCAAGGGACAGGTCCGAGCGAGAGAGCGGAGAAAAGGGACAGATTTACACTACAGGGCACTGGTGGCTCTAAAGTTGAGGAGGAGACGTAGACTAATCTATAGTTGTGAGCTGACAAATCTGGCCTGACACCATGCTCTGTAGCAGGTAGACTCAGGAGATGGGCATTAATCACAGCGTGTGCTCTGCACAGGCACAAGCACACTGGGGACACCTCAAAGTGAGCTGGAGGTTATACAGGCGAGGGGATTAATCAATACAGCCCCATAATAACAGCCAACCGCCAGCACTTAAAGCCCCACCGGTACCAAGGAACAACACGCTCACCTCGGCCAACTCATACAGACACTCGCTCACAGATACATGGAGGCACACACACCTGTAAGTTTCCTATTCAGGAGTGTGTGAAAGAAATTCCGTAGTCAGAAACATGTAGACACCTTAGGCAAAAAGGAGGCGCAGATTCAATACAAATACATTCATTTCCTATCTTTTGTCAGGAAGGGATTAGTATATGTTGTGAAAACAAAAGTAAACCTCACTGACTGGTTATAATTACAAGCGTGGCCTTAATAACATTTCTCTCTGGTTGTCATAACTGGGAGTGAACAATGGCTGGACAATAAAAATAATAATTTGTCTCAGTGGGGATGACATTCCTCTCTCAAGGATGAGGCGAGTTCAGGCAAAGAAAACTGCCAAAAAAAAAAAAAAGTTCCACATTGGAGCATAGAACCTTTCACGTACAAACACCTCCATCTCGTGACCGCACCTCATCTGAGAGATGGGCGCACACTCTATAAAGCCTTGCTGTGCTGTGATTACACCAATGCCCCGCCAACACCAAATTGACAAGCCCTCTCAGCTGGGAGCATACTGGGGATGGGGTTGGGGGTGTGTGTATGTGTGTGTGTTGGGGGGGGAGTAGAAGTGGTGCAGGGTGCAAGATAACTGCAGTCACTAGTGTGCAAAGAGCCCAGAAACTGGCTCAAGTGTTCTGTCAATGGCCAGCGCCACCCCGCCCCTCCCTCTTTGTAGGAGTCTGCCACCCACAGAGACCTCGATCAGCAGCCCCCGGCCTGACAGCAGATCTGTCAGCCCTCCCGCCCCCTCACTTCATACAGTCAGCGAGGGCTGGTTTAGCAGGAAGCAGACAGTGTAGCAGGAGGTGAAAACTCCAGCTATTTGTCAACGTGGCGCCCGTGTCAAAATGTCAGGCCCGGGGACATTCCCCGTGCAGCTGGGCTGTTAGCTAAGGAGACAGGCCGTATGGTCGGAGCAGGAGCATGCTGTCACCGACCAGTCAAACTGCCTGAGCCCGGCAATCAAGAATCGCTTTCCCTCTCTCACTCTCCCTCTTTATCTATCTATCACAACTCTCCTCCATGCTCTCGCTGGCTCTCATCTATCTGCAGCTTTCTCCCAACAACTCGCTCATTCTCTGGGCCCATTCCCACTCACTTTTGTCATCTTCAGTTTCTCTATGTTTTATCTGAATCTTCCTGCACCTTTCCCCTGCTGTTCATAATTCAATAACTGATCAATCTATCCTTTAACACTTTCCTTCTAAAATGAAAATTGTTTTTTTTTTCCCAATGTACAATTAATATTACTCATCTGTATCTTCCTCTTTTCCTCAGCACTGTATTTTTACACAAGTTTAAAATACAATGGGAAATGGGAAAGAAAAATGGGAGCAAAACAAAAATAAGCTTGAAGAACGCATTAAGATTCAGCCAATCCCTGACAGGGTGCTGTTATTTCAGCATATTATCCTTATACTGTGAATTCAGTTGCTTGTGGCAGATTGATAGGTTGTCAAAAACAACTATTCTGGTTAAAATCTCATACAGGGAAGTAGTAAACATCTTAGTGTTTGCTTAAAGTGCCAAGTCTGGTGGTAATTCCATTGTCTCTCAGCCTGGCTTCAAAATGCACTCACACCGTAGAGTTCCAATCCCAAAAGATTAAGAGCTGAAATAACAATAACAGAAAATCAAATCAAGTAACATATGAAACGTGAAAAAACAACATTAACTGTATTCATGAGCGACAAATTCATTGCTCTATCTTTTCTTAAGCTTCTTTGACTTGGCATTTACTAGGAGAGGGTGGAGGATTTACTGTGGCAAAATGCAAACAGGGTATTTATGGGTCAAACACAGCCTAGCTGGCTTTATAGCAGATTATGCCCTTTTTTTCCAGAGGGGAACACAAATTCAGTTTGATAGTCGTTTGATAACATTTTACAGCGTTTAATTCTGATTCTTATTAGGTCATATTGCCAGGATGCTACAGGATTGGTACATGGCGGGGGGTGTGGGGGATGTAGGTTGGGGTTGGCTGATCTTTCATGACAATTTTGACAATGTTGTAATTGTTTGTGTGCGGGTGTTTGCCTGTCTCGCTCTCGCTCTCTCCCTTTTTCTGTCCATTTTGAATTTCTTATCTTAACACCCCTCCCAGAGTCCATCTGGTACCTTTGCTCCCCCTCAGAACGTGGGCCGATGGAATTCCCTGGCCTAATTAATGAGCAGACACTCACAGACGGCCAAAGGCTCACATGTCTGTCTCTGTGCACCACCTTGCCTCAGGAGGCCCTTTATTGAAAAGGGAAATAAATTAGATCGAGTGGACAGACTGTACCAGCCAACAGCATGATATGTCACACACAGTTTTTTGACCAATATGGGTTTTTTGAAAGGCAATTAGATGTTTTTAGACTAAAGTTGTTGATAGTTGATATTTTGTGATGCTAGTCAAAAAATAAATTCAACCATTTTAATTTCAATAGGTACACTACAAGGTTTCTGTGTTTACCGCAGAATTATAAAATATGATAAATCTGTCATCAAATACTGTGTGATGAAGTTGCAACATATTAAGGTTTACCTATAGCAACAGCCATCATGGTGGCAAAGTGAAACCATATATGAACATGCACGTATTTATGTTTGCTAAATTTCCTCCTGGTTATTTGTTTTCCTTCTACAAACTGAAGACAAATGTATAGACTCTGTAGGCTGTCATGGACTGGAGACTTTTCTCTAGTGATATGATGAATAGGTAGATAAAGAAATAAAAAACAAAACAAACAATTAATACATTTTTCAATATATTTGGATGATATACGATAAAGAAAAACTCTCTGAAAGTAGCAGAAAGGCAACACCACCCAGAGAGAAACACTGGAATCCAAAAATGTTATCAATGATTTCATCGCTTTCTCTTTTCCCAAGTGCCAAACAAGCCCTGGAGAGCTCACCAGACAAGTGTGGAAGAAGTTGCAAAAGAGAGACTGGCAGAAGGCTTTCTTGCAGTCTGTCTCTGGCAGAGTGAAAATTAACAAGAAATGATGTGTTTGAAAATATTTGCCTTTTTCTTGTCTCCTTTTGAGTCGTGACATTATTAGTCATAAGGGACATCAATCATACAGTGAGTTAATGACACATCCAGCCCATGAATCTTTCAGCTCCTTTCCCTAACCTCAACAAGGCATGCTGGGACTGTTCCTGCTCAGCAGCTGCTGGAGTGAGGCTGAAGCCCGGGCGGATTTGCCAGCACTGACACTTTGATCTCAGCTTGTGGAACAGATAGCTGTGAGGCTGGGCCTGGATCTGGCTAGGCTGGAGTCTGGATGCTGCACTGCATGAGGCACACACACAGTAGTCCCTCTCCCACTGGTCCTCCTCTCCACTTCCTCACCTAGGATCCCTGTCTATGACCCAAAACTGACCAAGAACTACGGCAGTTATGACATCCATATTGATATGTGTGCAGAAAGCTTGCCTCGTGTTTTCTCTTTCCATGCTTAGAAATAGTAAATGATCAATTGAAAGAAGGTAAAACATGTCAAATATGAAACAACCTTATTTTTGACATTCTACACTACGAAAATACTGTGCGGCTAAAATAATTGAGTACAGTAGTCAGAGTTTCCAGTTGCAGGTTTTTTTTTTTTGCAATTATCTGTACAGGCCTACTTCCTATCCATTTCACTCCTGAGGAGCCAGAATTCAGGAACAGCCTGCTCCATTCACACTCCCTGGGCAGCCCAACTGACATACTTTCCCTGCTAATGGGGCCACCTGCAGGTCTGTGCAGGGCCCCGTCCGGACAGTGTCAGAGGGGAATGCAGACAGAGCAGGCGGTGACGTGGGCGGGTGGTGGTGCTGGGCATCTGTGACTGGCACTAGCATAAGAGCTCTTTCATTTCCCCCTGTTCTGCTGAGTGCCACAGGCACACACACAGAGTCGGGCACGGGTACAGGCCAGGGCACCAACACATGTCAGGAAATACTTTCTCTGTGATCTGAGTGAGCGGGGCCCGAGTTAAGTCTCCCCTGACATTTGGACTGTAATGTGAAAGCTGCAGAGAATGCAAAATAGAAAAGATCATACAGAAATTCCAGAGAGAGGCCACTAATTTTACTCCTAAACATGAACATCAGAAAACTGACATACATTATGACATATAGATTCTATGTGCTAAGAGTATTTAATGCGACTGGCACATTTGAACTCATGGTGTTTTTTATGAGGCAGATTTTGTTTTTCATTGTGTTTCACTCAAATTGTGTGTATATATATGATGACAATATATGACAAAATATGAAATAAGACAACATAAGACACGATGACACATCACGATACAAAACAATGTGATACAAGAAAATACAAAACAAGTAACAAGTTCTCCAAATTAAATGACAGAAAACATTGCTTGTCCATGCCTGCAAGAATACACATATAAGAATTTTCTGATCTGACGCTGTATTATGAAGACAATGTTATTTGTCTGTGCCTTTCAAAATTGTTGCAGATCACAGTTTGAGAATCAGTTTTATGACGTGACAACACCATGGTTAAGGTTTGATTAGGTTTAAGCACAATAACTACTGGGTTTAGGGAAAGATCATGGTTTGGGTTAAAATAAGTTTTCTACTATGCCTCTTGTTTACTTGTCATCATGACTAATAATGCAATGCATGAAGTAAAGTACTTGATTAAGCAATCTACAAGAATGAAATCAATCTTCTATTTTCATATATCAAATACAAGAGAGACAAGTACCCACACACCTTTTTTTTTAAATTCAAATATTTGTTCATACATACACAATTTGATTTTCTGCTTGATGTTTAATGAACATGTGTTGGGCTTTTGACAGTATTAAGAATTATATCCAGGTTACAGCATACACACACTAAAAGAAAACCACGGGACCTACACTCATTTTCAAGGCAAAGCGAACAATCGTCTGCACGGGAATGAGAAGAGTTTGGAAGGGCTAAATATTCTGTGAACGAACATGATGTTCGTGAGTCAATAACCAGATCAAATTTGGGCAAACAAAAGACTGTTCAAGATCAGTTACACTGCTAATAACACAGAAACACACTATGACAATTTAAGGTTTACAGAACCTTTTGATCCATCTCTGTTGTATTGGGAATACAACAATACTGACAGGAAAGATCATGTTTAAGAAATTGGTGACGATTACTGAGGTCCCTAAGGTTCCAGACTTTCCATGAAGACAAAAAAGGACGTCCCCTTTGATAATAGAGAGTGGCCAACTATTTGATTGTGCAGCAATATTTCTATGTCTTTGCTGAACTTTGTTGAAATAAGGAATGAGACAGGCCTTTGTTTGCCGTCAACTTTCCAATGACCAATAACAGACTGTTAAACAGTGGTAATGTCTGGGGGTGTTTGATTTATGAAGCTTGTTCGAAATAGCGAGTTTAATGCATTTGGGGAGATTTTTATATGGAGTGGCACTGTGCTGCTGTTGAATACATATAGAGAAAACACGGTTAGGGGAGCTTTGTTGTCATGGTTACAACAATAACCATGTGGTTAAGGGTAGTGAATGATCGCGGTCATGACTGTCGGTTGGAAACCATAAACAAACAGCGGTGTCCCATATTAAAGTCTGATGTTTTGTTGAGCCATAAATCCACCCCAACCACCTCCTTACAACGATTAATTATGACAGTTCCTCAAGACATGACATAATAAGATACAATACTATACAGTATGAGAGTATATCATACAATACAAGGTGGCAAGATATGATATGATACAATTCAATATGTCAGTCATTAACTAAATAACATCCAATCATACATGCATCTACACACATTCACACATTAATGATAGATACTTCAATATTCACTTGTTTCAGCAAAGACATATTACACAACTTCTGTGGAACTGAGTCATTTAACTGCCAAAGCTATGAATGAATGATGTCTTCCACCTCAGGGTAAAAGCTGTATTTCAAAGCAGAGGATAAGACTAGGGTCAGACCCTATTTTTTTCATCCTTTCTGATTATAGACAGCTCATACAATAATTGTGTTTTAATTTGTGTATTTAAAGCAATAATTATGAAAACAAAGCTCGCAGTAGGAATCCGTTGGACAACAGTGATGAAAAGGGCATTCAATTAACAAAGCCTGGGAGTGCCTGCTACCTGGGGTGTAATTTCCTTAAACACCATCCTCAGCAGTTAAAGAGGGGTGTTAAAGAGAAAACACCATGCAGTCCTGACACACTGGGCCCTGCCTTGAGGCAGCTGTGCAAATTTATGTGTGTACTTTGCTCATTACACCAGAGAATAATCAGCCTTTTAAAACAAACCTATAATTTTCTGGGACTCTCAAGTCCGCAGGTCTATTAATATCGTTTTGCCGCTAACCCAACTGTAAATTTTAAGCAAGCATATCTCTAAGTCTACTGGTATGTGTGCTATGAGCTACAGTATTTTTTATTCATCACACCCACTTGTATGTACTGTAGTGTAAATTATATGTTGTTGCTTTGTGTTTGTAGTTTCTCATTTAGAATAATAATAGTTGATCAAATCAATCAAAACACAGCAAGGGTAATTTATTTTGCTTTATTAACTTTCTGATACAACTGATCATAAACTAGCATGGAAAAAAAATCGAGATTAATGGTGATCAACCACACATGACAGCCACACACAGCCCTAACAATGGCACCTGAAAATATCATATCAAATACCTTGAAATTCATGATCAAATGCACATAAGAACCTCAGTGATATCTTCACAACAATAACTTGCTTTCAATTATCAGGCTACCAAACATATATAGACACAGCTATGCACAGTTCACCAAACACTCCATCACTGAGAGCAGAAACCTGACCCTACATTCAGAACAAAGTGGAAAAACACAGGCAGAGTTAAGAAGGAATCAAAAGGAGAACGATTTAGAAATTCAAGGGGATCAAATGGTAGCTTTATTAGGAGCTGAAGCCGCAGGGCTGGGTGGAATGAAAGCCTGGTCTGTGCTAGGCCTAACTAGCCAGGTCAGGCGAGACACCCAGTGAGAGAGAGAGCACTCAGGCCTGGAGGAGCCTTCACACCGTCAACCAAACCCTCAGGGGTCATCCCACCCTCTTGCCTTAGCATACCACTGCACTAATGTCTTTCTCAACAGGTACAGTGAGCAGGGGGGCAGCCAGGTAACCCAATGCTGATGGGATCACTCAGCCTCTCTGCAGGCAGGGCGGTCATTTTTTGTGATCATCGTGTTTGCAAGGTCGCCTATGAGATGGCAAGCTTTTAAGTGAATGGGCTAAATGAGTGGGAAAAGCATTGCCCTCTGTCTGCGAATGCAGGTGACGACAATTCGGGTCAAAGATTATCTTGCGTCTTGCAGGGGTGTGTGAAACAAATCCAATTTTTGCAACAGGGACAGAAAGTAAAGCAGGCCAAAGAGGATATCATTCATAATTACAAGGCTTAGCCAAGGCAAATGCTCCCCCACAGAGAGCTGCAACAATGGCCTTAATTACATTTTTTTCCTCCAACCCCACCTCAAAGTAAAAACATGGATGACAAATTTGGCATTGGGATTCCAGCTCATGGCTACTCTGTGCCAATTTCACTTTTTTCCTTGTTGCCAAGACAAATCATATTAACATGTTACTAAAGAATACTAAAACCTTTTGGCTACATACCAGCCTACCGGTGCCAGTAAACTTCATTAAAGCGAAAAATGCTTTTAGGAAACCTTTCCTCAGTTGCAATTATAAATAAGTTCCTTCATGGAGCCCCCCGTCATGGGTGGGCTAGCAGCCCAGGGGCCACTGGCGTGCAGACAAATGATCACTAGCCTGAATGGAAAGCAAGCCCAGGGAGCCAGCTCAAGTAACTGCTTTGTTGCTGAATAAATGTCGCCAGCAACAAAGTTTACAAAGGACCATTTGTCAACATGTTTATGCAATAAAGGTCTATAACTATGGTGACGACAGCCAAAAAAAAAGAAAAGTGTCTGAGCCCATCAGGGAGAGTAAAAAAGCCTGTTCTGCCATAACACAAAATAGCCATGGTGGGGACTGGCTAATAGTGCTTGGATTGAAGAGCACAAAAGACTCAGAGCATGATCCAGTGTGAACGTGTAAGGTGAGAAGCCTGTAGCTTCTGAGTGCTACAATACAGGAGACTCTTACATATTCCCGCCAAAGGCCTCTGTCTCTGCCTGCCGTCACTGCTGATAAAAACAAAGCTCTCCGTGAGTGGCTTTCCCTAATTAAACTTAAACACACTCAAATATGCAATTCATAAGAAGTGCTTCACAAATCTGGCAACGCTTACAATTTTTTTTGCCTCCTTATAGACCCAAGAGGCACGGGCCTGCACATAATAGCATATTAATTTAGTATAATATTGTATAATTTATTACTTCATTTATTTGCTTCAGAAACACTCCCAACTCTGGATACACCTGCATGTTTTACTTGCCTGCAAATGAGCAATCTATTGAGACCAATATAGAGGAGATAATGTCGCAAGCTTTCAAACAGATACATTCGAGCAGGTTAAAGTTTAAAGTGGACGCAGCATTACTGCAACCCAAAAACTACCCAAGAGTCTAACAAAAAGCTAAAATTAATTACTGAACATTTAATGTTTTAAGTGAACGTGGTTAAAATCTCCCTATTGTCAGAGGAACACAATTAGTTAAAATGCAATTAGAGATAATTATTGGACATATGAAATCAATTATTGGATAATAGAATACAAGTCTTTACTGAATCGTATGTATTGTGTGTCAACATGTTTTTCCGCTTTGTACAATTTCTTCAGCAAGGCACTTTACAAAAAAAAAAGAAGCAGAACAAGAACTAGGAGCTTGGTTCTATTGAAACAGCTCTTTTCATACTGTCATTAGATAAGGTGAGCTGCTGAGTGTTGAGCTCCACTGACAACCTATTAGGACCTTTTCATCTAAAGCTTGCCTCTTGAGAATTGCTAGAGACAGGGCTATGAATGAGGGAGCTGTTCCAAGAGGCCAACCAAAGGCAGTCCACTGTCTCCTCGCCACTCCATCACTCAGTGACCCCTCCACAGGACACGCCAAACCAATCAGCAGAGAGCCTTTAAAAAAATCACCCTACTTGTCCCAGGCGATTCCCGGTCAGTTAGCGGACCCCTCCCTGATCTGTAGGGCTAGGGTAACTGGAGGAAGCCCCTTATTTCAGAGAGGCCATTAATCTTTCTTTCCTTTTCTTTCTGACACCTGAACCAGACCCACCCAGCAGCCAGCCGCTTCGCAACAGCCTCCTCTCTGGACCCGATAAGATCTGATCAGAGCCACGCGGCAGGCCGCCCGCAGAGAACTACCACCGCTATTCTACAAACACATGTATGAACACACACGCATACTATGTAAAAAATATTATGTGTACTGTCACGCAAACATACACGTTTTCTAAGCTCACTAACAGCATACCATCTGAGACATACTGACAGCAAGCTGATCCCTTCCCCTCATCTCTCCCACACACACACACACACACACACACACACCCAAACACATCTCTACCTGACAATTTCTCTCATTGTAGTCAGACACCAAACGGAAGGTAGTTGAGGGGCTTTAGCGATGACTTCCGACACTCACTGCAAAGGAGGCGTCTTAAAGATGCTCTTGAGGAGGGGTTTGCCTAAATGCACGTTTGTTTGAACACATACAGGTGCACTCACACCCAGATGTTATTCCTGTGTTACTGACACTAAAATGATGTTTCTCACTGAAACCCCTGATACTGAGGCTTCCTCATGAACTGGGTGGATGATGTGATGACAGTAAGTTCAGAGGATCCCGATGATGTGCAGTGATACGACAGCTTACAGCTGTGATACCTGTTTAGACAAACCCTCTGACAACAAGATGTGTCACTAAGCAAGGCTTTAGCACAGCCGACTCCCTCATAACAAGATGCGGATTTGCTTGCCTTAGAAGTATGGAGACTAGTCTCGAAGCCTCTCTTATAACGGTTAGTGCTAAGCCACAATGTTTACACAGCCCCTCGGGGGTATTTCACTTTCCAGCACCAAAATAGCAGTCATCTCCCAAATCTTCTTGTGAGGAGAGAAAGTCTCACTGATGAGGATAAGAGGACAAAGGGACAAGACAAGCTTGGGGATTAGTGGCCCTAAACTCCTTCACAGCACACTCCACCGTCTGGAACTGTGCATTGAGCCGTCTTGACAGGAGGGGGCCGTATGGCATTTGAGGAGGTTAGATGGGGTCATGGAGCGTTGCTCAGCAGGTATTAGGAGGCGTGTGGCCCCCTTCGCTTTTAATCAAACCCTAGCAATCAGGTCAGATTACAATGGGATAAGCAGCTTCAGCACATTGTGTGGTTAATGCTCCTGCAACTAGAGGAAGGCCGCATTATGTCAAGAGAATGCAAATTATTTTCAGAATTGCTTTTTTATAAAATAGGTTAGCCAAAAGTGATGAAGCAACAGCTAGAAATACTGCTACAGGGACTTTTTATGATTTTCATGCGCACCTTTTTCTTACAGCGGCTTACATGAGTTGTCTCTAGTACTGTTACGACTTTGCTCTAGTGTGCCAGTGTCCCTCAGGGCAATTGCTCTGTCCTTTAATGCTACCATTGTGTTGCACAAGTACCTTTATATTAGGAAGGTTAGTAATGACTAATTCTTGTTTGCAACAAAGATCTGGGTGTCAGATAGGTTCAATTCTACAGGCCTTATTGGTAAAGAAAATAAAATTGGTCAGTGTCTTCGATGAGTGCAGCTGCTGGTTTGGTTCACATGCACCTCTTTAGATCTGCGTCAGGCAGATCACAGAGGGGTTTTGTCGCAACTGACTGTTTTACTAGTTGTTTCAACTCTGCAGAGCTTTTCTGAAGAGTTAGGTAAACAGTGTTAACAAGGTAGAGGTTTTCATGGTCTGACTGAACAAAAGCCAGAGACGAGGCACTTTGCCTGCACTACCATCCAGCACGATCACTATCCTTAATCTTGGAGTCAGGCTGCATACTTGTGATTTCTCTGTTAGAACATGGAGAGAAGAGCGGTCTGTGGAACTTCAAAGGGGCAGGGAGACGCACATGGCTGCTAATTTTTCAGACTGGGCATATGTGGCGGAGAGCTTGGATTTGAGGCTCTCCTCTCACTTCAAAGCCAGGCGCCTTAAAAGGTCTGGCTGTGTTTTGACGTGGATCTGCAGAGGTGAATGAGAATCAAGCACCCGCTGCAGACCCTTCAGAAGTCAGGCTCACTCTGTTTAACCCCCCCTCTTCAATTCTCCCTGTGCACACACTCTCTCCTCCCTGCCCTGACAAAGAGAAGAAGAAAAACAAGAAAATTCAATAATGCCTTTGAGAGGCAGGATTACCTGAGGAGACGCCTGCGCTGTTATGCCGCGAGTGAAATCTCATGTGCCCTCCTCTCCGTCTGCTCTCACATCACCCCTCCCTCTTTTCACTCATCTCTCCCTTCTACTCCCGAACTTGGCTAAAGACAGCCCTCAAAAAGCACATCAAAACTCTTCTTTGATGCCATGGCAGGCAATTAACCCCTCTAGTCCAAAATTACAGATTGCTGGGGATGTGACACATTTTGGATGGGTTGGGTGGCAAGTGTGCAAGTGTCTGCTCACGGGGATGTGGGATTTGGGTGGGTGGGTGTATTGTTTGTTTGTTTTAAAGCAGGCTACTTCTTTAATGAAGTGATGCCGTGGCAGATTTGAGACAACCCATTTCTGTCAGTTTGAAAAGTAAAGTAGGGTAAACCTCTAGAGAAAGGACTAGCTTCACCGGAGGAAGTGTTTGCACTCGATTATTTGTACTCCTGCTCACTTCTGATGAACAATGCTGCAATACAGAGGGAACAAAGGAGCCAGGCTCCTTGCGAATTTTAATTAAGTCGCGGGCGCAGCCAAACAATGATGAGGTCTATCCTAATTTCAATTGTGTTTTTGTGTCACTTGCTCCTCTTGTGATACTTTGCATAAAAAATAATTAGGCTGGGTTGGAGCAGCAGTGGTGGATAGAGATGGCAGATAAAGCCCATTCTCCCTTGACTGATGTAGGTGATGAAGTACATTATACGTCACTGGGTATTAACACAGACTGAATGCCATGTGCTGTTTTGGCACTGCAAAACGATTAACAAAATGTCTCTATTTTGGAGACGCATCCTTCGCAGGGCAGGTGTGTAACAAGTCTTGCCAAGTAATGCAATGAGACTGTAAGGTGTGACAAGTGCTACACAGTGTGACGAGAATGGCCTAGTGTGAGTCCAGTCATCCTGTGTGCCGTGACTGGTGACCCCTGGCAACAGGGGCTGTCTGTCTGATAAAGTGCTATGGCTGTTGCTGTCCGCTCCGCTGACATTAAACACATCAAAAACACCTGAGACCTTTAGCGTGAGGCATTCAGCACCAGCAGGCTGTGCACGCCAGATAAAAACCAGCACAGGCCAAATAACACTGTTGCTGGAAAAATGACTGATTAAGATGTGTACACACACACACATACACACCTTTTTGTTTTTGTGTCTATATTTTATTATTCATGCCAGCATAGACCTACCACAGCTTTCTCTCATGGTGAGTCCTGTTTGTGTCTTGCACCCATGGGTTTTTCACCTGCCAGCTTGAGAGTTAGTGATGCTGTCAGTCATGGCAGTGGGCGTCCTCAACTCTGTTTCATATATGAGGCCTCACAGTGTCTCTGTGTGCGCTGTCAGATACTGACACACAATTACTTAAGTTCAAGCAAACACGCAGCTCTCTGATCTTGACAATTAGCACATATCACAGTGGTTGGGTACCCAGCATAAATCTGCAGTTTTTCTCTGCTGACGACCAGTGAGTCATTTTTCTTCCCTCGCTGCAGACTCCCTGCCTTTTTTATCCTGCCAGATACAGGCAAAGGCTCCTGATCTCCCCAAGACATTGTTTTATGGAGGGCTTTTGCGCCGCCCTCCCCTGGCAGACAGTGAGATTACACAGTGATTATAAGCAACTCAATATTGTATGACAGCCTCTTCCACGTGAGGGATTTACGATCATGTTTCATTAATTCAGCTTGAATGAAGCCTCATTTCAAGCATAGAGGAGCTTAAGATTTATGTGAAATTAATAACATAACAGATGTCTTCAGAATATTGTATAACTGGTATAAATAAGGGAAATCAGAAATCTTCAAAAATGCATAAATAAATAACAACTTTAGACCTGCGTACAACCAGACTTACAGGGTGGCACCTAAGACTTCTGAAGAGTTCTTCCCTTTCATCATGCATTGTAAGGTACCAGAGGGGGGTGTCAAGTGGCAGATTTGTATCAAATGGCCTTATTTAACACTGCCTCTCAGCTTTAATACTGGCAAGCCATAGCAAGCATCATTTTGGATAATAATAGGATGTAATCACCCGGGGATCTTACTGAAACATGGTATGCATCAGAGCTTTCCTTTTTTTTTTTTTTTAATTTTCATGAGTTGCCATTACTTCTCATCTATTCTTTTCTTCTCTAACAAAATGCATTTGTGTTTTGAAAATGTCTCACGCACTTTGTTCAAGCTGAGGGAGTCCTACACAAGATAGCCTCAGGCCAGAACCGCTGTACTCCCTTTCCCTTTTGTGTGCACTGTCTCTCTGCATAGACTAAATATGGGGACAAGAGCTTCACAGTCTACTGTCTTGCGTGGTGCTGCCCTCCCCAGGTACTCTACCAGCGCAGCTCAAACAGAGGCAGTGGGGAGACAGCATTTCTCGCTTCAAAGAGGGGAAAAAGATAAATCATTCAGGTGGGGCTTTTGTTCCAATATGCCACGGAGCTGCGATCACAATCCCTTTTTCCACTCTCTTTGTTTTTAAACTAAAGCGTCTGGATGTGACAGTGAATCTGACTTCCTCTGCAGGTTGTTTATGCAGCTCAATCACTTTAATTCCTCAAATGTGAAATGACACAATTGGCATGCTCACTCTTAGAAGAATGGAGCTCTGAGATGATCTTGTGCAAAGATTGGCCACTTGGCATTTAAGAAAAAATACACACATGCACAAACACATAAATAAAGTGCATTATTACCAGATACCTAAATATAAAGTCTAGATGATTTGCTATATTTTAAACTGTAAAATTAAATTAATGCAGTGGTAGGAAAATTGATGAAATGTGATTAAAATATGATTCATAGTTAAACTGACAAAGTGACAATGATTACTGTTATTTTTGAAGCTATTTGAGCCGACAAAGATATTGATTTACTCTATAATTAATTTAATCACATTTATTCTGCTCCACTAAGTCAGTTGAACCATGAATTCAACTTTTTTGTCATCCCTACTGAAGAGGGCCTGTATTTATTCATGCTCTCAGTCATTGATGTGAGCCCTGTGTACGTCTTTGTCAGGCGAAGCTGCAGAACTCCTATCTATGCCAGCCTGCCATCCAGCCTGGTTAAGTCGTTTAAAGGAATACAATGCAAACAGAAAAAACAATAAAGGAAAATCCGAGTTATTAAATTGGATATTGCAGTAATGCATAATCTAACTTCATCTCAATGGATCTGATGGAAATTCTTTGTTTAGCCAGAGAGAGCTGAGGCACTCTAATAATTGAAAAACCAATTCAAATTTATATGAGAGCCGGGTCTATGCAAAAGTGGGCGGATGGAAGAATGAGGTGCAGGGGTGCATTAATCTTTATAACATTATTATTTTCTTCATTTCTAGAATAACAATTGTCTGCTGTATAATAGGATCAAAGTGAGTTTGCTAATAATGTCTGAAGAAGAAGGGGCTTACAGTATGTCAGTCAAACACTTTCTAATGGTGTCTAATTCAGTCTGAACTCTGCAACCCTTTGCACCGCTCGTTCTGCTGTACACATCAATGGGCACAGTGGCCCTCCAGCTCCTGCCGAGAACACAGTGAGGCAGAATAAAACACAGCATTGTGCTAAACTGTCTTTAATCTATTCACTGTGAGGGCTCGGCTAATGTTCAGTGTTTCTGTTTTATAATTACATCCAGACAACAACTGGTACAATTTTTAACATTCATTGTACATTCGTGCTACATCGCACCATCACACCACGGAGGTTGTAAAGAGAAGGCTCTTAAAAGAACCAAAGCCCTTTTGCGTGCCTGCACAAATTCAGGTTTTTCTTTGATTGACTTCCAGATACTTCAGGTCATGGAGGTGAGTGAGGAGACTTGGGGCAGGTGGTAAGATGCTGTAAGTGTATCAGTGTGACATGGTGTTAATTTACTAATAAGAAGGGGAAAAAGGGTAACAGGAGGTTCAGAAGGGGGAAAGTGCTCCTGCTTATGGCCCCTGGGGTGATGTGTGGAGAGACACGGAGCCCAGAAGCTCTGGCCACTTGCCAGCGCTAACTGTACTTCTCCCGCTCCTCCCTGCTGAGAGAACATCCATCTCCTTCCCCAGCCTGACACTCCGTTTATTCCCACATTCATTTGTCATGTCCCCAATCAGCTGGATGAATAGAAATGCTGTGACCATGATGGATGGTGATTCTAATTAAGACCAAAAAAAAAAAAAAAAGACAATCTACACTCAACTTGAGATGCTGTTTTCCTTTTTTTCTACACTCTTTCTGTTTATCTAATAAGAGGGTACCCCCCATCTTTTTTTTCTTGCTGGTGGTGAATGATGGCCTTTACAGTCACTGTCAGTCAGCTGTAGGTCATCTGACAGCAGAGAGAGAGAGAGAGAGAGAGAGAGAGAGAGAGAGAGAGAGGGAGGTGGGGTTGGGAGTAGGGGGGCTGAAGTAACTCTGGACCCGGGATGCTTTTGTTTGTTTGTTTGCTGTGTTTAAAACAAAGAGCGCATGGCATTGAGAATTCCATCTGAAGGAACTCCCCTCAGAGATTAGTTATTCAAAGGCATGCAAATGACATTGCCATGTGCTGGTTTACAAGGGGGTTGTGTTCATTTTGGATCTGCTTAATTGCTTCATTTCTAAAATAACTTCTCTGTTGTTTACCAGCACAATACAGATAAAGGCTGTGAACAGCAGAGTTGTAGTGCATTTGATGCAGCCTTTTTTCTGTTTTTTTTTTGCATTGTGTGTGCATTATTTCGCTGGTTGGTCTACGATGTGTTTATCAAAAAATTCTGAGGCTGATTTTTAAAATACAGTATGATGGGGGTGAGGTTCTTTTGGCAGCAATACTGTAAGCACAAAAAATGGAAATACGTTCAATTAAATGAGCAGAAACACATTGCACAAAAAATGGAAATACGTTCAATTAAATGAGCAGAAACACATTTTGAACCATTAAAAGTTGTAAACAGGTCACCAGTTGTGATGCTGATTTCATTTCATTCTTATTTAGGCTGATTATTTTTCCTCCAAAATTCATTGCCACAGAACCTTTTTAATACCTTAAACATGTATAGACTGCACTCTACCCTGTTGTTTAAGAATATTATACATTTATTATGATTATTTACAGAAATGAAATGTACCGTATATCTAGTTTCAAAGGTACCTGCGTGTGCTAGTGTGTGTGTGTGTGTGTGTGTGTGTGTGTGTGTGTGTGTCTGTCTTTCTGTCTGTCTGTATGTCTATTTAGTTTTATGAGGTGGCTCGTTCACCATCTCACTACCACTTCATATGCAGTAGCTCTTTTGCTTTAGCTGTTTGGTTTTATTGCAAAATTTAAAATTAATAAATTAAAATGTGTCATACAGTAAAAATGTCAGAGACTCAGATTCAGGTCTTAACTAATTGACCAAATATAAATTTTCTGCATCTTGCCTTGGTAGAGTAGCATAACTGTCAGTTAACCACAAAATCACATCCACATTTACAAAGCCAAGTCATACAGAAAGAGAGTATGTGAATGTGTGCCGTTATGCATGAGAGTGCATGGAGAAAATGATAGTCAATGGACATAATCCAGGGGAGGATGTCCAGCAGCATGTGTGTCGTAGCAAGTTAATCACCTTGGTTAGGTGCAGAAAGGCTGGATTGAATTACAAGAAAGCGGCATATCTGTGGAAGTAAGTCATGCGTGACATGCCTGCACTCCTTTTAAACATGCAATGCTGGCAAAGGGTCTCCGCTTTTTAAACTCATTGAAAAGAATCAATTACTGTAAATGCAACAGAGGCAGTCAAGCATGTAACACATGACATATCTTCGCATTTCAGTTTGGGAAGCCTAAAGCAGCATTTGGACTATCTATTGTAAGATTCTGTAGGGTAGCCAACATTATTCTAAACTGATAAAAATAATATATGGCACATGCATCCACTCAACGATGCTGGAAACATTTCCAATACATCTTTTGTGAAAGACTAATATCAGCCAACAAAGAGTGCCAGATTTGCAATATCAGATAGAAAATGACAACAATATGGCCACATGGTGATGTATTCAGCTGTCATTCAATCATAGCAGGTAAAATGGTTGCCAGTTTAATAAGGGAAAAAGACAATGGCATGGCAGTTTGTAGAATCTAGAGAAGGACATACCAGATTTTTTTTCAACTCTATTACATTGTAGCATGTCTTCAGACTCAAACCTTCAGTAAAGATGAGTGTGAAAGCAATGTTTTTTGGATTGCTGTGCTCAACTAAGCCTTTCAAAATAACACCAATATTACCTAAATATTCTTGTTATGTACATCACATAACCTGCTTTACTTCCAATCAGCCCAGAAGCCTTACTTTAGCGTATCAGCAGTAACATGCGTAATCCCATGTTAAACGAAATGACACATAATAAAAAGAAAAAAATAAAGATCATCCTGTGGCCAAGGCCTAAATCTCTTTTCCATGTCTGTCCTGAGTGGACGAGAAATGTCATTTATTGTGAAACAAGGTGGAGACAAGGATCAGAGCTCCTTTTTGGGCATCATCTGAGAACTGAACCACTGTTTTCACATTCATATCCCAGTGTATACAAGCTGTAAACCCATGCTGGTATGGCCTGGGATCTTTGTTAACACTTGTATATTGGTCCTCTTCTTGATCAGACCTACTAACAAATATTGATCGTGACAAATTTTTTGACCATGTCCCCATTGCCAGAACAGCAACCTTGGAAAAAAAGAAGAAGAGGTAATGCATTAGAGGATTGCCTGTCTAGTTCAGTCTCTGTTGTGGAATGACACCCCCCTCCGCTTCCTCATTGCCTGCGTATGCTTATGCTGGCTGTTCTTGTTTGAGGGGCATTGCTTGATCATTCATTATTAGCTCACGTCTGTCAAATCAAACAATGAATAGACTGCTCAAAATTGATGACTATATAGAAGTGCATATGAGCAAAAAGGCTTTCATTTAGTGCCCTACTCTCCATGTAGGAGCTGACAGCCATGATGGATATGACACTATACACCAGATTTATCTTGGAAATGGAATAATTATGCACTTAATGCATGACTGGTGGTCTGCATTTATACTGATAGCTAACAGGGTAGGCAGCACGATAAGCAGAGGGGGTTGGACAGTAAAATCCCTGAGGCTTTATAGCCTTGGGTCCCATTGGAAATCTTTAACTACTGGAAAATACATTTTCTTTGGTCAAGGTTAAGATACAAGTCTACATATGCCAAGTGACACTCTGACAGTGTCACCTCCACAGGGACAGTCCGCTCATTGCAAGGTGACCTTAGAACAGCTAATGGTGACTAATACCCCTGTAGAGGGAAGCTAAGGGTCATAACACGCCACACCACTTACAGGAGAACGATACAGAGACACCAGCTAACACGATCAATATGCTGCATTACAAATTCCTCCATCTTTCTTTGTTCCTCTCTACAAGATCAGACATGGAGACACATAATGCAGAAATAATGTAGATTTCCATCCAATCTTCTCTGAAGGCAGAACACAAACACCTGGCATGTAAATGTTCACTGTTTCAAAAGAACGACTTTCCATTACAACTTCTCAGTTTGGCTGTTGCTCAGGGAACTGAACAAACAGCTTTACATGCAGTGCTGCCTTTATAATTGAATGTGCTTTTTTCTCAGACATCAAAATGATCTGAATGTTGCAGTGGAGGCCTCTCTCTTCATTTTACCTTAGCCTAACTTCAGACAGGGTTTCTCTTCTTATACCATGGGGGGAGGATGGAATCCCTCAGTAGTGTCGCTGAGTGTTTTGTGTAACACTAGACAAATAATCCTTCTTTCTCAGAGGCGTGAATGTATTTTACAGGTATCCGTCATCCAACTGTCAATCCTGCCGGCAGATTTCACACGCCAGTGGCACCACTGCACCTCTGCCTGCCTGCTTCCTGATTGCATAAATACTCCCAGTGACACAGTGCACTGCATCCAATTCCATACCCACTCAGACATCTCAGGCTGCACAGGCACAAGTCATGAGAGAGAGAGAGAGAGAGAGAGAGAGAGAGAGAGAGAGAGAAAGAAACATTAACTAATAAACACTGCATCAGTTAAGGACAGGATGAGGCTTTCATCTGCAAGACTGGCTTCTCAACTCATGAACTTGAGAGGGTATACAAGTATAGATATATATATGTATATATACTATATATATGTATATAGATGCACAAAAGTGTTGCTGTACGCAATTGACATACAAGTGAGCAAGGGTGAGAAATTTGTCATGTGGGAAAAGGGTCATCAGCGCTTAATAGCTCATATTAAGTAAATACTCTCCACACATCAAAGACAGCTACTCTATGATTAAAGTAATTGTGGTCATTAGCCTTGGATGTTTTTAATAATAAATTCCCAAAGGCTTAGCATGATTACACTGTTGTGCTGAGGGTCTTTGAAAAGCCACAAATCCACCCTGGCACTAAGCTATGTACAACAAATGTTACAATGCCAAATTCCAGGTACAGGGTGATGAACAGCAGCTGAATGGGATCCAACTGGCGGGTTCATATTCATTTCTTTTCCTGTGGTTTTAGAAGTGTGCGGTTGTGGTGCACTGCTGTGCCTTTGATCAGCTGATGGAGACAATGTCGCTCTCCTCAGCACTGTGGAACGGGGGTTTACCTGCTGCTAAGTCAGGTATCACAGCCAGGGACCGAGCACCTTAAAGAGGCTTTAACCCTCTTCTGGATCAGGCTGACATGATTCATGTGGGCTGGGTGTGGATTTGTGTCCCTGCTGTGGCACAGCGTCTTTCATGTCAGGCTGTTTATGAGAATATGGAGATGGGTTTTGCATGCTCACGGGTGTTCCTTAAAGCAGCGATACGACCTCAGGCTGGGCTTGATCCCTGACGAGTCAGAATCTACCTCTCGATGAATCTCTTGTAGCACAGTTAATACCCATAAGAACATGGTGCACGAGGCCCCTCATCTTGGTAACAGAAAAGAATTTGAGAGCAGATTAATATTATGAACAGTAATATTCCCCTGGCGGCATCTGCATGCGCCAGGGATTACAGGGCTCTGGGGTGATTACCGGCAGGGGAAGAGGGGTTACAAGTCCAAAAACTTTTCATCTTCACCCAGGGCACAAGAGCACACACATAGAAAGACATATAAACACATAATAATAGAGTGTCTGCATATGTATGCATGTCTGCTTATATTTGTGCCTCGATATGTTCATCACATTTCTTTAGATTTGTTAGTACTGTACTATGATGGATGGATCACATTCTCTTATACTGTATAAACTCACCTTTTGTCCCATATATATATTTTTTCTTTTATATATCATTTCAAGATGGAAATTATGCATTCCTGCATGTAGACACATACCATATATTAATAAACATAACAGATGGGCTACATTATATTGGATCGAGCCTATACTAGCTCCACCTTTTTTATTTTTTGTGTATATTATTAATCATATGAATTACCATACTACATCTAATCTTTACAGAAGCCACTTTCTGTGATTATTTAATCTTTTTCTTTCCTCTCTGATGTGTGAATGCGCTATTAGTTTTGTGAATTAAGGTAGGAAGCATACAAGGCAAAGGGTAGCAAAGCTAATCTCCCATAGGACGGCAACTGAGATCCCTCAAGGCTCCATGTCCGGCCCACTGTATATATCAGTTTTCTGTAAGGCATTAGGACCTGCCAGTTTCTGCTCACTCTAAGCCTCATTATTCCCCTTGCCACCGGGCTGACGCCAGGCCACGCGTGCAAAGCAAGCCAAGGAAATCGCCTTCAGGACTTGTCTTATGACCGAAGACTCAGCAATTTCCTCAGCACCTTTTGCGTGAGGATAAACACAAAGTCCACTTTGGCCATGTGCAACCAATAAGTTGGCCTAATGAAGGCCAGGCCGTGCAAGCAAAGGGGGGCTATAGAGGGCTGAAATGGGTCTCTCATGTCTGAAATTATCCAGAGGAAAGTGGTCCGACATGCTGTTCTCCTGCTAGGTGGTGGCGTGAAAGAAAAGAAACAACACTGTTTCCATTTAGAGTTAAGTCGGAATCACAGTGTGCCAGAGATTGCACACGTTTGTGAGGGGAAAACAGCAGGATATTTCCCTTCTTTAGACTCTAATGTTGACTTTGTAGATTCCACAAGGTCTCAGGGACTGAGTAGAGGAAGGAAGGCAAGGGGCACTGCAGTACACTGCCATGCAGAGTCTGAGTTTGTCAGCAGCTCATAAGCCTGAAGTTCAAAGAGCAATCTGATAGAAAAGCTGTCTTGGCAGTGGTTTCCTCTCGTGTGTTTGCCAGCAGACTGCTTCCGTCGGTCTGCACCCAGTAGTCATCAATTAGAAAACTGAAGGGTGCCATCCACACACAAGCACAGCCACTATTTAGGTGTGAGCTGAGCAGACAGCATTGCTGAAAAGATTTCAGGCCTACAATCATATGGGACCAATAAACAACAATGTTATATGATAGGTGCTTTTAGTCTGCAACATTCCTTGATGTTTTTGCTGGATCTTACTCAGCACTTCTACTAGCACTTCTATGATCAGATCGTTGCAAACCAAAGTTAATTTTGATAAGTAGTACAAAAACATAATTGTTTTTCGCACTGGTCATTTTTTTAAATTTAAAAGCATCTATTTTGCTTCCATAACATGTCTTCTTTCAGACATTCTCTGTTGCAAAATCTGATACAAAGAAAGCTCCCTAGCATAAAGGGGATTATATTTATTATTTAGAAATATGATGCATCATCAAAGTGATTATACCTGTAAACACTTTAATCCAAGTGATTGGAAAACAGGATCTATCTTTGCTCCATAGCTTTACTTGGATGAAGACGTTTCAATGTTTTCAAATATTTTGGGTTATTGATTGATTGGCTACTTCTGTATCAATTAAAAAGTTGGGAAGTTAAGATGGAGTCTGCCAAATTTACTGTGAAATATTTCTATACTATATACTGCCTGAAAATGTTGCTCAACTCTACTGGGCATTTTGGCTTCTTTCAGCACATTGTTTTAGTTTTCCAGCCCCTGTTTTGATTCACTGGCATCACCTTTGGTCACAACAACTTCTAAAAACCTACTGACCACTACCTGCTCAGCACCAAACAGCAGACAGTTAGTTAGTCTGCTGTATTGCACTGAGTGAATGGCAGTTAACTGGCTAGAAATAAATGTGTAAATAGGGAACTGTTTACACACTGACCTAACAAGTTTGCCATATCAATTTAAAAGGTGTAAGAGTGTTCACAGCTTGTTTCTGGTGCCCTCGAGTGGCCAAAGAAAATCAGCTATTGCAGGTACAAGGAGTCCAGTATATTTCAGAATTCATTGGTGAAATTGAAACAAGTTGAAAAGAAAAAAAAAGAATAAAACAAACAAACAAACAAACAAAAAATAGCGATAAATAAATAGCCTTGGTTTAAATAGACTTTGTCTCCTTTTTGCTTCTGGAGATTAAGTAGTAGTGAGGAAACATCCTGATTCATAACGCTTGAAATATATCATTATTGGGATAATATGTTGGATGAATTACTTTGCAAATGGCAGACACCTAGAGGCTGACCTGTGACAATTCCATACAACACCTCTTCAGAGCTCAAGGAAATCATTTTCATCTCCCACTGGATTTCTTAATCACCATGTTTTATTGTGACAGAGGGTTCGCTGTGGTTGCTCAGATTTAAAAAATGGGACTTTAAACGCACTGCTTTAATTTCACTGCTGTCCAGTAACATTCTTCAAGTAGTAACAAGGATTTTAACTAAATTCAGATAGACTTCTCCATAAAATTAATCTCCATTTATTACATTTCACTCTCTATAATGTCCTGTTTTGGGGGAGGCCGCCTATCATTTGTGAACACGTAGGTGACATCTAACATCACAGAGAATATAACCTTTACAATATGTCATAATGTATCAATCACAGCTGGCTATGTGAAAGGTTGACAGGATTAGCATTTAGGCCACATCATAGCAAACCATCTGCTTCAGCTCCGTCTTCTTTAATCCCCTGATCTTCAATTGACAAGTTTCATATCCACAACAAGATATACATGCTTAAAAAATACCTAATACAAATACATTGCATATTATAGACAGTGTTAACTGACTGCACTTAAATAACAACATCAAAAAATATATATCACTTTTTGTTTTATATTTTGTTCAACAGTCAATCAAATTAAATTGAACATTAAAAAAAGACCAGCTTTCTCATTCCAGGTTGTTTACATGACAATAGCTCTGGGGTTAGAGATGTGGATGGAAACTGTGGATAGCAAAAGGAGTAATATAAGTGAGAGAGCAGGCGTGCTGTAGAAATCAATACCCCCATTGCATTTGCATTGCTTTGATCATGTACAGCAGGACCAGGAGATTAAGTAATACAGATGCTGCCTGACAGGCCGATCATTAACACTAGTTTGCAATCTGTCTGTGCATCCACTCGTCCTGTCTAACGCCTTGGGAAAGACAAGTATTCAACATCAGTGAATTTAAGAGGGCACATGTAAGACAGAGGCTATAACAGGCCGAACAGCGTACTGGGCGAGTGTTGTCTCTGTAAATCATCATCTGACTTCAATCACACCTAACGAAGAGCTACTTAAGTAAAGAAAGAGGTGTCGGTGAGATCAAATGCTGCAATTTCCTGGAAAAATAATCAGATCCCTGTAGCTTAGGGATGGATGGATTTTAGGTCAACAGTGACGATGCCGTAGGACAACCTTTGCCCTTTGTCTCTCATGCCAAACAGGCCTCAGTATATCTCTACTTCACCCTCCTCCCTCTAATCAAGTCAAGGGTCATTCTGCTTAAATGATTTAACACACTGATCCAAGGACACAAAGCAGTATTTCGTATGTCTATGATATTCACAAGCCTCTACATCTGACTTTTCTGGTCATGGTCTGCCCCCTTTTGCTTAGTCTAACACATACACACACACATACATGAAATGATAATACAGAATAAATCAGGTCTCCATATGGCCCAGTTGTGGAAATCACTGTCCCTGATATATTACAAAGATCTAAAATATAATATGGTGGATTATGCTTTGATATCAGCTCTTACTTACTGTTATGTGTTAGGGAAAAACACCTGCCCTCTATCCCAGTAGGATCAGCGGATTAATCTTGGTAAGACGTAACACACACAGATGGTCAGACAGAAAAAATTAGAAAAATATGCAATATGAATACATTTGTCTTGCGTAATATCAAATATGATTCATCTATCACAGAGATAATGGCTTGATGCATTGCTGTACTTAGCAAAGAGACAAAGTTAATTTCTTTATAGGCCAAATATTCCTACCAAGATCTTTACCGTAATAAAAATGATTCTACAGGGAATATTATATAAATTAAATGTAAGCCGTCTATCTGGTTTGCATAGTAATAGCAACAGGGCTGCCTTGTGATTCATTTCTAGTCACATTTCAAAGCTGCAAACACAATGCACTCAGGATGATATGTTACTGCCTGCCATGTATTGTATTTTATACATCAATAAATGCACTGTGATGGTAAATCAAACAGAGACCAGGAGATTACTCATTTTATCTACTTCTTTTTAGGTAAGTAAAGCCAAAATAAAAAAAAGCCCTCATTGCATGAGTGTCACCCATCAGACGTCTGACTTTGTTGTTTATTAGGATGAAGAGAGAAAGGTGATATGGTAATTTGGAGCAGCACGAACACTGCTCCCCAATGGCTGGTGGGCCTCAGCTTCCTGACAAAGGTCTTTTTCAATATCCTGCAAACATGGACGGTGGTGGCGTGCATGCTATCCGGTACTTAAAACCCAGGGGGCCCATGGGCTACAGACACGGCCCTACAAGACTCAGATCACAGGTAGCAGCAATAGGAGGAGGCACGGCTTCCATGGCCAGAACAGTAGCTCATACATCGACATCACCTCTGCTGCTGCATCACACAACAAAGCTGTTTTCATGCAACATAGTCTAGACACTGGACTCATGGTTAAACAATCCATTAATAATGCAAGGCCTGCAAAATCAGTAATATATACCCTTTCTTTTTAGTTATACGGGGCCTTTCAATACAGAAAAACTGTATTTTTACAACAGCATTAGGAATTCCATTACTTTTGATAACTCTTCCAAATTAGCAAAGAATAAGAGCATCGGCAAGTGTCACAGTGGCTCATCCTATGCCAAAGGCAAGAAGCTGAGGTTTGAATGCTAAAAATCTTAGTGGTATGTGAAATGATCACCATCTACCTATCCAAATATTATTTGCTTTGTGGCTAAACGCATATTTCAGCAGTGGAAAAAATACATAAAAGTTGAGCTGTTTTATCAGATGTTTATAGAAGATAGCCTAGTCAGTCTGGTGTGTTACTAGGACGCCTGTAGGATATTTTGCTGGGGAAAAAAAGAATCGTAATTCAACCCTCTCTTACCAACAGGATGACTCGGGGTCAAACTGAAAAAAAGAGAAAACTTTATTGAATCATGCTCCCTCACCTTCAGAGGTGACACAGAGCTTGTTATTGACAGGGAATAGGAAATTCACTTTTGTCTGGAATTTGTGATGGTGGGCCCAAACCATAATAAGGAATGACCTATTGAGCTTTAAAGGCATTACTGTTATCTTCCAGGAAACAGGTTCGGTAAGGTGACCATAGGGATTTGTTTGAGCCACTTCAAATGAGACTTTAGGGGGGGAAATAATTAAGTCCATCTGCTGAAATTTGCTGTTTTACTTAAAGTAAGCATGCCAAAACATACACATCAAATCAAATTCACCTCATTAGTCCTTGTGCTCTAATCAGATTAAAGCTTCTTACCTGGGTGCATTACATTTTCCCTGAATGAGGTCCTGCCACCCCTTAGGGACAAGTTGCTTTAGGCCTCACCTGACTGACTGTATAGCATCGTCCCAACAGGGAGGTATTTATTCAAATGATATGATAACTTGTGTTTTAAACTGTTTTTTTCCTGGCAAGTAAAGACACTGCATGGCAATGAAATATGTTTAAAGTAGGCTAGGCAGTTAAAGCTGAAGGGACCAGGATATATGTTGCCAGGCCTGGCCGTCTTATACTTTTAATGAGTGAAAGGAGATGATAGTGAATCTGATATCCCAGAGGGTCTCTGTTGTTTTGGAAACACTATTCTCTCTCTGTCTTAATGGACGATTACTTATCTTGTGATTGTTTTTTCATTCCTAATTACACTCTAAGGGGGGGAAAAATCACTATTAGCATAATAAACTAGTATTAATGTATGAACTATGGCTGAGGTGGGACGCTCAGATTATAAACTAAAGTATTTTCAGATAAATTGTCCCAGTGAACGATGAACATTGGAGTAAAGTAATAATTATTGTAGGCTTTACTAATTCATAAGCTAAAAGCGACTAGAGGACAGACAGAAGCTTCTGAAGCCGACATGTGCAAACAACATAATAGCTCATCAGCGGCACAGCTCTCACAACTGTCAAAAGCAGACAGACGGCAGCATTTCAACAATCCTTTCACTCACTTGCATCATGCAGTATTTCATTTTCATCCAACAATCCAGGTAGCAATGTTCCTGACTTATCAAGGCTATCCATTTACTGTGACGGCCAAATCAGATCACTGCTGAAAAATTCATCCCCAAGTGTCAGCCTGTGCACAACACGCAAGATCCACAGCACTCCAAAAATACCACTGTGAATATTTCAGAATTACTAAAAGCAATCCGAAGCAGACATTCATATTTCATCTGCGTGTCCTCATACCTCAAGATATCTTTGCGAGTGATTTGTTTTTGAGGTGAGACAGGCATCAGTATTTGAATTTCTTAAGAGATCACGCAAACAGGCCAATATTGTCTCCATCAGGAAACATGGTACTAACAAACAAGCCATTTAGTTGTCCTGAGTTGTGGTAACTAAAACTCATAGCTCACATTAATCCTGAGAAATCTGATGATATTTGGGAAAGGTGTGTATTTTATTGCAGAGCTCCTGAAACTTCCTTAATGAACACGTTTCCTGGGTTAACAACCCCTGATAATGTAGCATCATCAGACATTCTTAACAGCAAACTTCCTCAGATACTTAAATACAACTGGACTTGTTAATATACGTGAAACAAGACAAGAAAACAAAACAATCCCAAAATTAACATTTCAGAAACAAAAACAGACTTAAACAGGGCTGAAAGTGAAACTGAGAGGGACTGTGAGAGAAGAACTGAAGAGAAACATTCTGCTGAAACAGAGTACAAACTGTGAAGTGTTGTAGTCGGGTCAGCCCTCCCCTCTCTTGCTTATTTCCATCTGCTGTTGCCAGCCTCTGCCACAGAGTGGTGCCGACACCACTGTCTTGGAGTGAGGCAGGGCCAGCCCCGTGTCCTATAAACACACACAAATCATTTACATGCTGTACTCATCAAAGGCAACTCTTCCTTGTCTCCGCCGAGATTTGTTGCTGATCTGAGCTTCCAATATTGCATCTCAGAGCGTTGTGGCTAACCTTTGCAACTGCCAAGAATGTGATTAATTTTTTAAATACAGCTGTTGACCTATTATTGAGATGGAGAGGAGCCACGAGAGACACTCATCTTCTCTCCTCTGTATAATGGAATGCATTATTGCATCAGTGTTTACAAGGCGTGCTAAAAGAGAAACAGAATGTGGGAGAAAGCATTAAATAAAGCAATTCGGCTAATGTCGCTTTGGGCCTTGTGTGCACACAAAATGTCAATCAAATCTCGCAATTCTTTGATTCATTGCAGTTTGCTCTGGCAGTTGCATCTGAGAGAAGAGTGGTGACACAATGTGGAACAATAATTACCCTGCAGTGTTAAAGTCCTCCAGTGTCTTGGTGCATTCATAAATAAAATATGTTCAAGATAATGGATTTATGTTCAATAATTCATCATCAGAATGTTTCAAACGGAGTGATATAATATGTGTCACAGTATTCTGTAACACAGTGCTTAGCCAAATTAAGTTATCTTGAAACAGATTTATTGACAAGGCTGTTGCTGCATTCATTTACTCAGCAACCATTGCTTAATTACTCCTGCAAAGCACATAAAACAAACAATGCCAATAGACTGATTCTAAACCACTCAGTGTCAGTTTTAACTACACACCCAGGCTAACTGTGTTTTCAAGACGGGACCAAACAGTGCTGAACATTACACACTCTATCCTCTCAAGCACTCTGAGTTGGACTGAGAGAAGAGCGGTGGATGGAGCAGCAGTGGGACTGTGATATTTGTCATTCATGACCTTGGTGCTAGCCAACCATATAGGCAGTTTGGTTTGATGACCCATCAGAGAATCTGTTTGGGTCCTTGCAAGAGCCAGAGGACCAGGGTGAGGGAAAAGGGTGACATCCAGGGCTGCGGTCTGTTCATCTGGACTGGGGTCAATCAGTGGGCCTGAAGATCCAGAGCCAGCTGGAGAGCAATGATACGACTGGCCTTCATGTCCAGAATGTCCCATTCCCAGTCGCAAGAGGAGGCCATGCTGGCATGCTGGAGGAAGCCACTCATCCTCATAATTAATGACATGAGTTTGTATGGTGTAGGACCAAAGCAAGCATATTGCAACATTGCATTAAGTTGCATGTGTATTTCACGTAGAAATCTGAAAGAAATTGCCCATAATGACATGCCATAGTGTAAATGCTGAAGTACAAATCAGCTCTACTAGTGTAAAGCATTGCATAAAGCCATGATTGTGTTTAAATCAGCCATCTCGGCAGCAAACAAATACAAATGGAGGAGATGCACTTGCAATCAACAGCGACAAGACAAACATTTTAAAGAAGGCAACAGTATTTGATCAAAACACGCAAACACACACGCATACATACACATTGTGAGTTGCTTCAATCTAGAAGAAGCTTAAGCATTCAAGGGATGCAAAAAAAAGAAAGAAAACAATTTACATGCAAATCAAACCTTATCATCTCAATCTCTTTATGCCACTTTCGCCTGCAAAATTGCATTCATATGCACAAAGACATTCAATTACTGTAGCTGTGGTTCAACTTTTCATATCTCAGCATTTTCTATTTGGAGAGGCAGGCCCATGTACATTTAATAGGTAGCCATTCTGTTCCCCGGCTCTGCCAGAGATCACTGTGAGTGTGTCAGTTGGAGGAGATGGCAGCATGTATCAGTGCATGAAATAAAGCTCCTGCTCCAAAGTGACAGGCCCTGGATATTGTTGGCAAATGGATGTTAAATTCACTCTGCAACCACCAACAGCAGCCCCGGCTATGAAAAATTAACTGTACTATGGCTAAAGGGAAGGAAAATTGCTTTGCTAGATATACCACAAAATCCTGTTTGTGAGCTATCCATCTGTCAGATGTCCTTGCTAAAAAAAAAAAAAAAAAAAAAAAAAAAAAAATTCCTTCAGCGTTCTCTATAAAAGAGTCATTCTGGATTACTTTAAACAGCATGAGAGCAGAAACAAAGAGATGTCAAAGAGAGTTAGAATTCGTTCTTCTTTAATCTTTGCTGTACACAAAAAAAGACTGGCTCCAAGGGCCTCAGAGCAGACAAAGATTCTAGGCATATATCAGCCACCAGAGGGCAATGATACTGATAGCTCTTTGCTGCAACATCAAACATCTTCCACCGTCCAGTTGGTCACAAATTTGTAGTTCAAAAGGTGTCACTAAATAGTGGTCTGAATGATTAGGACTGAATAAATATTTTCATGGAACGTTTAGACTGTGGTGAATCAATGACCTGGTTTCATGCAGTACATGGTGATGACTTCACAGCAACACACAGTAAGGCCTCAGCATTTTAGTGGTTGTTACAGAAATTACATTTAGTTGTGGAGAGAGGCTCTTCACACGGGTGTCACAGGTGTCACAGCATAGGCAACATACTAACATACAACTGATAACATACATATATAAAAAGTTTAAAATAAAGGTTTGCTAATGTTACTGGAAAGTAACGGAATGATTTTGGTAACATTTGTAATGTCATTTTCCAAGCATACATGAGGAAGTTAAGTGACCGAAACCCCCAACTTTTATCTTCACAAGGTTAGAAATTACTACACTAAAATGATGCTGGTGTAAGTAAACAGAAATGTTTTTTGTGTAATGTATTTTATCTATTTATTTCAAAATATTAAAGATATTAATTATGATGTAAAAACACCAAAAAAATAAGAAAAAATAATTAAATCAGTTTGTAGGTTCACTGGGCCTTTTTCAACCTGATACTGAGGAGAATTTTTACAGCCTACCACTAGATGTCAGTAGATCACTTTAAATAACTCGGCCTCCGTAGCTTTGTGTCTCTGTTGGCAGAATTATATACTCAGTGATGTTATGAGTTAATGATGGTAGAATGATTCACTCATTCCTCTGATCATGTAGCATGCAAACCCTTGTGAAAGGAAAGATGTGGTCAAGAAGAATCAGTTCATCAATTTCTTCACCTACGGGTCCTCAGTAAAATTAGGCACATGTTATTATAATTGTAAGGGAATACAATAAGTGACTGCTGGACAAAAAAACAAACAAAAAACGTTTCCCGATGTAGAAAAAGTACTTAAACATCTGTAGCACCAAAGGGTGAAGCAAGGACACTGAAATACATACATGTGCACAACACAGACACCCACTTCTGGCAGCAGAAACAAACAAAAAACAGACTTTTTCAGTAGCAGTCAGGGGAAAAACGTTTAATAGAGCACAAAACCATGTTTTGTACCTATTATTATTGATGAATATGAGGTTAATCACTGTGCACATCTCTCAGTGTGCATGTTATGTCTATCTGCACGCTCCAACTGAGCAACATGTCCAGAATATGAATCCAGACAGCAATTAAAGCATGCCCTTTCATCACAGTGCTTTAGACTAACACATCAAAAGAGGCAGAAAGATTGGATTGGATTTTTTCTTTTTTTTTTGCTAGTTCTTGATGTCAGGTGGGACATAACTGACCCCAGCTCCACCAGCACATCATTTCACCCACTTGTAGCACATTAAAGGAGATTGACAGGGCATCTGAACAGTGAGTCTGATACAACATTAATGCAGCATCATTAGTGACCAATCTAACTGAGGCTAAATGGGGAAAAACATAACTATTTAACGACTACAACTTTTGCCACATTTAGTCTACATTTAGACGAATTATAAAAAGTAACTAGTTGCAGTAGTTTACATCCACACTGCGTTATTTCTAAACATTATAACCCTTTAATCCTGAGCTATCCACTCAGGCTTTGTAAAAGAAACAAGGCAGAGAGAGAAACATATGAGTAAGCATGGAATTATTCCTGTGTTTGATTGTGGTGGGCTCTCCTATTTCCCAACCCAGAGACTGCGCAGAAAAACTGTCGGGGAAAAAGTGCATGTGCAAGCAGAACTGAGAAAGTTCATAGAGCCGAGGTGCAGGATGTCCCGTTAAGGAGAAAAAAAAATCCTGCAGAGGAGCAGAGGCAACACAAGCTGACGGGGTGAAAAGACTGCAACCAAGAGCGAACGGCATTTAACACAGCTAAGATATAATACACTTAGAGAAAATGGGCTTTCCGACGATATTTAGCTGTCGTCGGATTGTTCTTAAAGTGATTTTGGTTCAGTTCATCGCTTTTCAAGCAACATATGCTGCCCCTTCGCCTATTATCAGGTTTCCCGGAGACGATACTGTCCCAAGAACAGACAAAGAAGTTGCTCTGGTAAGTTTATTGGTTGTTTTTCATAAAACTATATGTAAGTAGTACGGCATAAAGGTAACAGTTTGGACTTCTAATATAATAGTATGAGAACTTAAGTGTTGGGGGGAAAGTTTGTACATTATTTAGTTGTTTATTTAATGCAAATATTTTATAGAAATGTTGAATCCAGGAGTTTTGAACCATGTCATGACTATTTTTTCTCCTTTAGCACTATCTGAATAAGTTTTATGGATGCCCACAAGACAGATGTAACCTTATGGTGCTCAAGGACACCCTGAAGAAAATGCAAAAGTTCTTCTCTCTGCAAGAAACTGGAGAGATTGATGCCAAAACTGTGGATATCATGAAAAAGCCCCGCTGTGGCGTCCCAGATGTGGCCAATTACAACTTCTTCCACAGGAAACCCATGTGGCAGAAGAAAGACATCAGTTACAGGTCAGGGAATTAACATTACTTGCTTATTTTCCAAAGAAGTATTGGATTTTAAGTGTTTTGCGATTGGACCAGGTCCTACTTCTTTCTGACTCTGTATTCAAGTACTCAAGTAATGACATCATGGAAGTTAAACAGTATGGCCTATAGGAAAGATAATGCCATTACAATAGGACCTAATACTCTTACTTTAGATGCATTACCGCATCAAAACGTCATATATGATGTCTCCCAGTCACAGAAAGGTTAACTTGACCCCACCCAACTACAGGCCCATAAATGAAACTACAAATATTGAGAAACACTATTTAGAATAGTCTAAGTCACACAACAGCATTATAATTGACTAGTTTGACTGTAAATACAAAGTCAGAGTTTGTTTGCCTTGAGAGATGGACCACAGCTTGGCCCCGCCTGACCCCCCCCCCACCCCCACCCCACCACGCCACCCTCCCTTCCCCTCAACCTTCAGTCCACCCCACCCCCATCCAGACAGTCACTGTGTGCTTGCATCTTGTGTCTTGCTAACACCAGCATTCCTACACAGTATGTGTCAGGTCTTTTGTTTTAGTTCTGTTTGAGGTTTACAACAATGTGGAATTGGTTTATTTATATCAGCGGTTTTGTGTGCCCCGATCATTCCAGCCCGTCTGCCTGTGTGTTTGTAAGAAAGACTTTGAGCCAAAGACAATAACAACCAAGAGATCTTAGACTGTTTTTAGAGGAGGACTATGTCGGCAGGCATATCACAGGGTTTGTGGCTGAACACTGTTACAGGAGCATTTTAAACAAATGAATCATAGACGATTATCGGTGGAGCTTTGTTGGATTCTTTTCTATGGTCTCAAGTAGAGAAAAGAGGTCTTCATGATATTTCTACATGTTTTTCAAAACATGACACTCAAAAAGCCACCGTGACTATTCTGACCCTTTATTTTATGATACATTATCTTGTTTGTCTCGCTGTAGAATGAAACTGACTCTGTTAACTCTCTAGAATCCTCGGACACACTCCAGATCTGGATGAGGAGGTCATAAATGATGCTTTCTTCAGAGCCTTCAAAGTATGGAGTGACGTTACTCCACTCTCATTCACACGCCTGATGGACGGAGAGGCTGACATCATGATTAATTTTGGCCGCAATGGTAAAGCATGTATATAGACAATAGACAGTATATAAAAGACGAGTGCAGTAAAGTTGAACTGTCAACAGGTTATCTCTATACTCTTGGGCAATACAGTCAGTACCTATGATTATGGGTGACACTGTGTAATTTCAGACACTCTGACACCGCTTACTGGATTCAGATCATGTGTATCACTCAGCAGCTCAAATTCCATCGATAAATTGGGTTTATTTTATAAAAAAAAAACAGAAAAACAAACAAAAAAACTGTCACATTTGTCTCATAAGAGTGGCATACTTGGACAGTATTTACTTTAATATGGCATAGAAATCATATTGCAGTTTGAAATTCAAAGATTTTTCTGCAAAGTTATGATTACATGAAGTTGCCTCGTACTTCCAAAAACATAAATAAAACGCAAGTTAGGAAAGAGTTTAATTGAAATTCATGGCCTCGTTGACTAATGGTGAGCAATAACCCACGTGTTATTTCAGCAACTGCACCTCGCCAAATGGTATTTTAGGAACACTTTATAAAATAATAGGAATTCTGGTCTTCACACGGGTCATTCCAGTCATTCCAACTAAAACAACCATTTGATATTTACTCACAGTGTTATAATATCATTCTGTCTAGCCATGACTAACCCTGTCGAGAAAGAATGTGATAATTATAGTGGAGCACAAACAAAAAGGCAGCCACTTCACAGGATGTGAAACAGTTTCAGAGACAAAAGTACAGTAGTAAGCATTACTTTTGACCTGCACAAATGTCACATCATGTGAGAAATATTTTATATATTTATTTTTAGTGTTGGCTCTCACTACTTACTGGTTAGTTAATACAGTCAGTTCACAGTGTTACCAATTGTGCCTATTTAAAAAATAAAGTGACTTCTGATCTTAATAAAGTGTTAATTTCGAATGATGTCATCAACAGAGCACGGAGATGGCTACCCTTTCGACGGCAAAGATGGCCTCTTGGCTCATGCCTTTGCTCCAGGGCCAGGAATTGGGGGTGACTCCCACTTTGATGATGATGAGCAATGGACGTTGGGAGATGGCCAAGGTAATGGAGAAACAATATTTACAAGAAAAACAGGCGTATTGCAAAAGTGCTTTCCAGAAAAACAATTTGTGATTTGTACAGTAATAGTATAAATTGGCTAAAGATGCATGAGGCCAGATAGATTTTGCATATCCATATCCAGTCCTTTATTTAAAACTATAGGTAGCATTACAGGTGATGTGCATTAGATTTAAATTAGTGAGATGACACTTCATAATACTTTCTTAACTTTGTATGAACCTTCTGGCACTTGATATGTCAAACCTCAGCCATCTGGAAGATGAAAAGAAAAAAAAACTCTCATGCATGCATCTGTATTTGCACACATTGACCCAGATAGTTTTATGTTTCCTATTATTCAGATCCTCTTGTATGAATTCATCATATGTGCAGAAGTAATCTATAAACCTAATTATGCTGTCTCATGGCGCAAAGAAGTCTCACAACGGTTTTCTTAATTTATTGGTGCCTTTGCAAGTTTTATCCCATTTACTACAATTCATACTTTTCCTGCCTACTTTTTATATGGCTTCCTATAGCCTTGGTAGTCAAGACAATATTGAAGTTTACTTGCAGAAGCTGGCTTGAAATAAGCAATCTATCATATTGGACATCCATTACCTTGAGTATGTGACAATAATATAAAAGGTTTGTAATAATAATGTTATAGTTCTAAATGTGAAAAGATGTCAATGGTCTTTTCAACAGTGGTGAAGGTGAAGTTTGGCAATGCTGATGGAGAGTTCTGTAAGTTCCCCTTCCTGTTCATGGGCACCGAGTACAACAGCTGTACATCTCAGGGTCGTGACGATGGCTTCCTGTGGTGCTCAACCACTTACAACTTTGATGAAGATGGCAAATATGGCTTCTGTCCCCATGAATGTAAGTTTGTCTTGGGGTTCTCATTTCTTTTTTTCATGTAATAATATGGCATTGTGATGTCTCCTAGCACATTTTCCTCTGGCTCAAATTTGTGGCTCCACTTGACCTCAATAGCATGGTGTCATCCCCTACTTGCATCTTATTGAACTGAATTAAAACAGTGTTTTCCATACTGGCAAAATAATACTTCATATCAGATTATTGCTATATTCAAAGCTGTTCTACTGATTTTGGACAGAGTGAAAGTAGGTTGAACAGTATGCCAGGAAAGTGTTGTTTTTTTTTTCGTTTGGAGTGGATTATGGAATATTTCTTTTCCAAGTTACTGCCCCACTTTAGAACACTGGGCTTTGTTAAACATTTTGTTTATCTGTGTTATGTTGCTGTCCATGGTACTAACATGATCACATGCTTATTACAGCTAAGTGCCAAAGTACACATGTACTAAGTTGTTTTATATGATGAGAACACGAGTTTGCACTAGGCCCGTCTGTTTTATTAAGCTTTTGTGTTGATTTCCATTCCACTTATTTTCTTAAGCCTGATTTGAGCATTTTTTGTCTTATATCACCACTCAGGGTTCATAGGGTCTTAGTTGAAAATGTTATTTGTTCCTCTATAACACTTGTTGACATTTCTTCAACAGTACTATTCACCCTGGGTGGCAATGCAGACGGTGCTCCATGCAAATTCCCCTTCACCTTCCAGGGAGAGAAGTATGATGGATGCACCACCTCAGGCAGGGATGATGGTTACCGTTGGTGTGCCACCACTGACAACTATGATGTTGACAAATCCTTTGGGTTCTGCCCTGAGACTGGTATGTACTGCCTGATACACTGATCACATAGTAGAATACTACCTAGTGCTTCAAGTAGAAACGTATTGTCCCTATCTGCAGCCAGCATACTAGTGTCTTCTGTTTATGTGTCCTGTTTAAAAATAATGTCCTTAGATGCATACAGTAAATTTTACTGGCTTTGTGTATTTTGATGTGCAGTGTATGGTGCCCTGCTGTGTGCTGGTCTACAGGAATGCTCCAGCTGGGGTTTTTCGGTCTTGCTCGTGGTCTGCTGAGTGGCTGTGAAAGTATTTTAATGTGCAGTGGCAGGGCTTATTTTCCATTCTGTCAGTGGGACTCGTTTTAAAATTGAGTTGGTGTAGTAGGGAGGAAGACAGCCAGACAGTAAGAAGAGAGGTACGACCACTTGAGCTTTCATCTGGTTCTAATTGATTAGGAATGTAGCTTTGTTGTAAAGCCTTGTGCGATAGCTTGTGCTGAATACATAATTATATATATATATAATATATACTACTATATAATATATATATATATATTAAAACAGCACAAAACCAGTCTTGCCAGATTGAAAAATGTCTCTCTTTGAAAGAAAATCAATTTGGGCGGGTGCTTTTTGGTTTTGTGCCAAGTGGATTACTTATTGATGTCGTTTGTGTTGTGCCAGTGCTTTCATGATGTTGTTTTCAACATCATTTGCGCTCACTTCACAATATAATACAAACCAAACTGTTCTAAAGAAACATTTTGGCATATGAATGAATTCATTAGACAGTGAATAACTAACTAACTTCACAACACTTTTCACATTTACAGTTTTACCTTTTGTTGCTTCCTCCAGCCATGTCCACAGTGGGAGGAAACGCAGAGGGAAGCCCCTGTGTCTTTCCCTTCACCTTCTTGGGAGACTCATACGAGTCCTGCACCTCATCTGGACGCAGCGATGGCAAGATGTGGTGCGCTACCACCAAGAGCTATGATGATGACCGCAAATGGGGTTTCTGTCCTGACCAAGGTACAAATATATATATAAAACTATGCATTAGTCATTGTTACCCTTACTTCAGGCACATTGCCAATGGAGAAGAAAAATAAAGCTATGGGTCAGGCTTAGGTCTCTCATCTCATCATCAAGAGATGATGAGATGAGAGAAATGCAAGTGATTTGGCACTCCCAAGAAACATTATGTCTAATTTATGTGTCCCACCAGACCATCAGACTCCATGAAACACCACCACTGATAGACTGTAGCTCACAACTAAAATACATTTGCTTTTAATGCCCTTTATCTACTCTGAAGTATCAGTATTTTATAAAGAGGTATTCACAATTTACAGTGACGTTTCTTTATTGTGTTGCGTGTTTCCAGGCTACAGTTTGTTCCTGGTGGCAGCCCATGAGTTTGGTCATGCTCTTGGCTTGGAGCACTCTCAGGACCCTGGAGCACTGATGGCCCCCATTTACACTTACACTAAAGACTTCAGGCTTTCTCAAGATGACATCAAAGGAATCCAGGAGCTCTACGGTGAGATGAAATATCATGTGTCTTTGACAGGCATTAAGCCAAATACTAGAACAAAACATATTTTTCTTATGAGAAGTCAGGAAAGATTCATGTACTGTGAATGTGTAATTATTCCCTGAAAAATAAAATATTTTGGTAACAGGTGTCCCGACAGATAAGCCTTTGCCTCCAACCCAGGGTCCTGTCACTCCAATGGACATCTGCAAAGAGCCAGTTATTTTTGATGCTGTAGCACAGATCAGAGGAGAGACCTTCTTCTTCAAGGACAGGTAATCAAATTGAATAAAACAAAAGTTTGAATATTGTTTTGACCTGAACTACACTTCACCAAACATATGATGAATATTTTTGCATCCATCTACAATCAAAGTTTTTTGACCATGCTGTTTGGATATGCTAGCTGCAAGGTTTTTATTAGCTCTATGTAGTAATAAATGCAATGTGAAGTCCATGTTTGATTCTCTTGAAACTTGCAAGCACTGCCAAAGTCTAGTTGAATTTCCTGTCTATGCTCTATGCAGTGAAGCACAAACAAAACCCAATGTCCAGCTTGGATTTCATTATAATTTTCATAATAATTTTCCCACAAACAACAAGCAGTTTGGCATGAGGTTTTTTGTTAATTATTGTTTCTCATATTACAATCTTGTGCTACTTGAACATTGTAGTTCAGATGCTTGTTTCATGATTCGACAATTAGTCAGAGGGAAAGACAAACTATTCCTCCTCTACTCTGCAATGACAACCAAAATAGTCATCAGTCCTAAACACAGTTTACAGTCCTCCCTTTCTCCGGCGCCAGTAAATCCAAAGTCTCATAAGCTTACTGTGTCTACTGGTTGACCTTGTGTATAGCTTCATAAAGTGCTGTGGTTTCGTCAACAGTCTTTATGAGTCAGTGTATTTTCCCGTAGAAAGGTGAACATTTTCACCACAACAGCTGAAGTTTGTTATAGACAAATTCACACGAGAGTCACTTTGAACAAAAACAATAATGTGGTAGAAACGAACCGACCGAAAAGACAAATAGCTTCATGTTTAGTTATGATGTGTTAATGCTTCTAGCTGTGCTGAAACATCGACTCCTTGCAATTTTAAGGTTAACAGAGCTGTATATCTGTCATAGACATTTTGGAAATGTGTCCAAAGCAAACAGGCCGGCATACCTCTGTACCAAAGAGTGTAGTCTTTCAGTTAGCCTAGTTCTCCACTCTGAGAACTTTGAGTTAGAAACTATGTGAAACAAGCCACAATCCTTCTCACAAATCCTGCTTTAATAGAAAACATCTTTTAACCTTGCTGGGGCTCTCTTCCTCACATTTGCAATGATCAGCAGAGCAGACAAACGTTGGCCCGTTTTCTTTTGGAAATTAAGCTGGGCTGAAACTTTATTCTCTGCGGCTCACCAGATACTTCAGATGAAGCTTCAGTAGACAAATATTCAGACTGATGAAGTATAAAACCAACAGACGACATAGTATTGATCCCTGTGATCATTAATTGTGTCACAAAGAGCCAAAATGGCATTTAGGTTTTTGTGGGATGTTGGTAGATATTATATTCATTATATCATCTTTGAGTCAAAGGGCTGTACCACTCTTAACTTAATTTTAATTAAAATTAGCTGACTCATTTAAGACCTTGACATCAAATGGGTGTTTTGCTTTGTGCTTGGCAGCTTGCTCTGTTTGTTGGCTCTCTTGTGTAACCATACAAGGTTTTTGTGCCTTTTAAGCACCAAAAGACTGAGAACTGATGTGAAAGCAAGACAGAGAAATAGAGGACAAAGTAATATCAAGGCACTAAGGCAAAGCTATGGTACAGTATATCTCTCTGAAGTCTGGGATTAGTAAAGTTTCAGTAAGAGCCTGTTCTACTGACCAGACTTAATGAGTTGCCTGAAGGCCATGTCAGGTTTGTAAGCTGTAGAGCTCTGGTACAAGCAAAGTTTAATTTTAGAGAAAAATAGCACTCTATGTACCAGGGCTAATGCTCAATAGACTCTCCCACTATCAAAACAGGATCCCCCCTTTTCTCTTGGCTCAGCATATTTATGATAAAAGACAACTCTTGACATGATTCGATGAGTAATGGTTGTAGCATTCCTGAGCTCAGCATAAAACTGTGTCTGTGTCTGTCTGGGGGATTACAGAGAAGTCTGCCTCATAGAAACAGTTTGGCCACCCTAACGTCAACCTGTTGCAAGTAACCTATGCTCATGTGCTTATATCCTAGCATGTAGCCTGAGAGGCTGTTTCCAATATACAATATTTAGTTTACTTTGTAATCCTTAAGATTCCAGTCCTGGTTGATTTGGTGAAGAACCAGTGGTTACTGAGAAGGTGTGGTTTAAATCCAAAATAAACATTGCTTTAGCAGCTACTTTGTCAGGAAACAGGCTTATCTCACTCAGGCTGCTTCTTCTTGTACTATTACTCACTTGCAAAGTTTTAAAGTTTTCCAGGAACAAACATTTTTTGGAAAATGACTGTAAGACTGTTTTGTAGATACATTTTTGGTAAATGATCATGGTCACTGTGGCAAACACATTTCCTAATATGCGAGGTACCACCAGTATAAGATGGTTTATTTGCAATACAAAAGGAGGAACTGAGGAACATATTACAGTTCTGATGGTGTAAAGACAGTGAATGGTTAATAGTGAACTATTGAAATTATGCTGAATTACTTGTACTACATAAGAAATATTAATCCAGCGCACATATCGAATATATACTGCAGAAAAATACTGACTGTAAATAGTATCCGAAATAGGGTAGACGGGGCAAGTGTGTAGGATTTAACGGCATCTAGCAGTGTAGTTGCTGATTGCATCCAGTTGCCCTACCCTCTTCTTACTAGTGTGGAGCAAAACACACATAAAACACAAAGCCTTTTCTATAGTCAGTGTTTAATTGGTGCTTTATGGGCCATTGTAGAAACATGGTGGTTCAACATGGCGGATAAGAGAGCCTGCAGTGTCTGTAGATATAAAAGACTAATTTTAATGTACCAAAACATAACAATTTTTATTTTCAGGTGATTTAACACTAATGAAAACATAGTTATGCATATTATATTCCATTTATGTAATATTCTGTAGTACGTAATAGATACCCCTAAATCTTACACAGGCTAATTCATAGAGGACTGAGAATACCCTTTTAACTGCCATTTGGCCTTTCCACTTTCTCACAGGACATGCAGCTCACTAACAGTGTGCATGTTTTCAACCATTTACAAAAAAATCACTTCATGTTGCTTAAATGGTTTCATAACTTACCACATGAGGTACAAAAAGTGAACACCGTGCCTGCTGATATTAATGTCAGAGTTACACTATTGTTGCATCATAATGCATAACAGACATTAAACATCACCCTGCATTACCACATAGTTTGAACATTACTTAGTTAACAACAAAAGACAGGAAAAGTCTTTGGATATTGTTAGTACACTGCATGAACTTAACAAATAGATCCACAAGAACATTTCTAAAATAAAGCAGCTAGTTTGGACTGAAATGTGTAATTAATTGAAATACGTCCTCTAATCCTGATAAATGTATACAACACTGGATTAGTATGTATGGTAGCAAAGTTTTAATCTCATCCTCCCTTTATCATTGCAAATAATTTTTGCAATTGGCAGATCTTTTCCTTTTTGAAAAATAGGTCAGTGGAAAAGAGTTTGGGAAGCTGTCGTTGTTGTGCAGCTGTGTATTGGAAATCCAGGCAAGATAGGTCTTGTTCCGCTGGCGTCGGCAGCCTTAGTCCTAACGAGAACCAGATGCTCATGAATCAGGCCATTGTGGCTGGCTCGGCCAGTGAAGCACTTGCACTAAAACTCCTCTTATACACATGCACGCACGCACACACGCACGCACGCACTTCCCCTACCTCCTCATTACCCCCTTCTTCCCCTCTTTCACTCTCACTCTCATTTCATCCCCTTGCTCATCAACCTTACGATCATTTACCCTCTCATTCTCTTTATGCCAGGTTCCTGTTCAGGTCAGTCAACTTCAGAAGCAAGCCCAACGGCCCCATGCTAGTGGCCACCTACTGGCCAGACCTGCCCTCCAAGATAGATGCTGCCTATGAAAACCCAGTGGAGGAAAAAACTGTGTTTTTCTCAGGTATGCTGGAGAAAACAAGAAACTGTGAGAAAATGGCAGATTTAAACCTTGCTAAATATTTGTGTTCATATCCTCCCTGTACTTATATGGTGATCAGAGAAACAGACAGTTCCACTTTCATGAGTATCTTCGCTCTTTTACCATTTGGATGCCTTTCCCTTAACGGTCATAGTGTTTCAACGAATTGAAACATTAGGAGAAGCAGGAATGTTGGCTGAGCACTTTTGGGTGCGGTGTGCACTCTTGGGACACTTGAGATATTCCACCATGGTTATTAGTGGTTTATGGTACATTTTTTACATTTTACTAATATGACAACCTTCCTGAAATTTACATAAAATATTTGTCAGCTTTGAAGACATCAACAGCAGAGCTGGTTTGGCTATAGGGAAGATTTACTACCATGATTGGTTAACTGATGATCTCATACTGATGATATAATATATTTGGTTAATAGATTTGTAGGAATATGAAATAATACCCTGATCGGTTAAAATAATTACCTTGAATCAATAAAACATATGTCTTCAGTGTTATTTTATCCAAGGTTCTACTTTTTTACTTACTCTTTCCTCCCAGGCAATGAGATGTGGGTCTACAAAGCAGATGAGTTGGAGAAAGGCTATCCCAAGAGGCTTTCTAGCCTTGACCTCCCCACTGACCTGCAGCAAATTGATGCTGCCTTCAACTTTAGGAAGAACAGGAAGACGTACCTGTTTTCTGAGGACAAATTCTGGAGGTGAGCAGCGTAACAAAGCTATCGTAACCATTTATGGGCCTAAAACCGTTGTCTGTTACACCCTATTTTGTTTAGTTTTGTCATCACCTCTTATTGCATTACTGGGCTATGTCTGGATCCAGTTAGTGTCTGGTGTGACCTAATCTGCACTGTAAACCACAATAGCTCTGTTATCCCTTGCACAACATGGGAATTTTAGTGTTGACAACTAACTGTTTTATCGCCATGGAATTGTATGAGTGGTGTGTGTGTGCGTGTGTGTATGTGTGAGGGAACTGTGATGCATGCATTGACACAAATGCACTTTTACGATGTGTACAGGTATGATGAAGAAAAGAAGAGAATGGACCCTGGCTTCCCCAAACTTATTGCTGATTCCTGGAATGGCATCCCAGATGGCATTGACTCTGCCTTCAGTCTTAATGGCATTGGTAAAAAAGCAACTTTCTTTTAATATATGCCATATACTGTATAAGTTTTGCAGTATGATCCTTTGATTACACAGTTAATATTTCTAGAAACCTTTTGTCAAGCAAAGTCACTACAGTATGACAGTATGAGGCTACAGCATTGCTTGTGTCTCTATGAGGCTGTATGCTTTGAGCTACATTACTAAAATGTTTATGCTCTGTAAATTAACCATTGTCACCATCGTAGTTCATAGCAATTAGCATGCTTTCATTTACAATTAGCACTGAAAAATGACTGGATGATTGGAATTACTTTTGCAAGTTGCAAACCAAATTTTTGGACAAATTAAAATTTGAGCCTCATTAAGGACACTAGTATAAATGTCAGAGGAACATGTAATCCTAAGTAGAACATGAATGTCTACCAAATTTCATGGCAGTCCATCCAATGGTGGGTGAGGTATCGCAAAAAACAACACCACGATGGCGCTAGATGAATAGTCATTGAACGATCATGTCATTCTTACTCCTGTGGGGACCAATAAAGTTTGTACAGCACTTCATGGAAAATCCATTTAATAGTTAGAAATCGTAGACAGATATTGCTATTCCGAGATTTGGTTTGCATGGCTAAAAATGAACCAGTAACCACAGTTTTTTATATATATATATATGATGACAAACATAAACTAATACGTTACAAAATTAAATTAATACTACACTAATGTATCAATAAATCTCAGAGAGACTACAGAAATTGAAAGGTATAAACCACCAATGGTCAATGTATTGGTTGCAGATCAGAGAATAGGGATAACATAGCTAAATGTTTCCTCAGCCTACAACTTTGTTTGAATCCTCAAGGATGGTTATTGAAAAAACAATCTTGCGGTGGTTGTGGTGCTTCGATAATAGCTGGATCAGAGCTGGTAGTTTACTGTCTTCAGACTAGCGTTTCTTCTTGTTACATTGCCAGCAAATCCAGTCAGCTCTATCAGCGAGTCTGGCACTGTGCCTCTGTCAATAAAACTCCTCATGTCCCACAACCCAGGAAGCAATGATGGCATTTACCGTCACAACCCAGAAAAGAACAGTTTAGAGGAAGTGATAATTTGAACAAAATGAAGAAGTAAAACATGCCAAAGGAAGTAGTGCTGAAGTTAGGGAGTCGTCTGTACTTTGGTGTTCATAGAAGACAGTTGCTTAATCACATGCTTTCATTTGCTGTGAGTGAATACCACATGATGGGTTATGTCAGCTTTACTTGTTGATCAGCAGGGCTTTGCAACTAGAGTACAAGAACTATACAGTATAGTGGTTAGTTTTCATCATAACACCACCAGTAAACTTCCGCTGTCAGGCTGTCACTGTCAGCCATGTACCCTTGAGGTTAGAGGTGGTATGCAAATTTTCGTCTATGGCAAGCAACCAGGGATTTTTCCATTACTGCTCTCCTAACATACACACATTACTGTAAGCATCACATAGCCCCTTCCCCACACAGTGAACAAACATATTTATATAAAGCAAGTCTGTACCCCTCCACAGAGGTGCCTCTGTATGCTTCCTGATTAGCATGAGTCAGTGAGAGAGGCCTTCAACAGAGCCTGATTGGATGGTTCGATCCTCGTCACTTATATGCCTATATATGCTGTAATTACATGGTAGATTTTCACCTGTTTACACAAGCAATTTAAAAAAAATATTTTGTTTACTTTGTGCTTGTCTTTCACAGATTACAGCTACTTCTTCAAAGGTAACCACTATTTCAAACTGGAAGACAGCAGCTTGAAGATTGTCAAGTTGGGTGAAATCACAAAGGACTGGCTCGGTTGTTGAGCATTTTCAAAATGTCTCCCAACTGGCTAATTCCTGTAATGACATCTGGCCTCATGAGGACATTGCCGTAGTATCGCACACAACTTGCGGTCGCCGCAGTGCACACTGTTGTAAGTTTTTTATTCTGGCAACTCTGCACGCTTCTGTTGGAGACATGTCCCTTCCAGCCTGTATAACCAGCCTCCAGCTTTGTAGAAGGGCACCTTTGGACCTTATACACCGGCTGAACATAGGCAACTGGATATTTGCTATATTACTGTGTGATATTGACATTTCATTTGTTATGCTGATGCAGATTTATTATATGTACGCCCCGTTTTTTATTGTTTTATAGTTTTTTTTGTTTTGTTGTTTTTTTAAAACTCAGACATCAGGTATGTCCACACTGCATTGAACGCAGTGATATACTGTGCTGTGAGATATTGCCGTTTTATGCAAATTTAATTTTGAAAGGCTGTTTTAAACCATATGAGGAATTCATGTTGGCTTAGAATTACTTCTATGTCCAGTGTACTAAGTGCAGGTTTATAAATGTATCACTTTTAATTTAGTAATTTTCTCATTGTTGTGCGATACATTTGAAAAAATGAATTTGCACAATGTGTTTGACCGAAAATGGTGCTTTAGAGGTTGCTTTTTGCATATAGTCCTTGTATATATATATTATATATATAATATATATATACATACACATTTTATATTCATATTCTCTGGATGTCAGAAAGTAGTATTCGCAGGCACACATTATTCTTCATTTGGTTAGCACGTTGTATAGGACTATACATGGGAACTGCTCAATATGGAGACCAAATTATTTTCATGGCAACTCCATGTTGCATTTCCCTACACTATTGGTACAGAAAGATTAAAGGCACAGGTTGCCTCTAGAGGCTGTATTGGTTTGCTGCATGATGGAATCATGACATGAGTACCGCAGTAGTATTGTTTAATAATCTTTTTTATAGTCTCTTTTCTCTCCTGGGTTTTAATACAATACAGTAATTGTGTTTTGTGTTGTTTTAATGCTTGTGCACTTTGTTACAGTCATCAATAAAGATGGTCAATATAATGTGTATCAGTGGTGAATACTTTCAAAAAGCATTCAAATCAGTGATTTATTTTTATATATGAGCCTTCACCATCAAGCTTGTGAATTCTGCAACCAAATACCACGTATCAGTGGTGGACTAGATGGAGCAATACCACAATGTGAAGACATAAGTCAAAAATAAATCAAATATACTTTAAGTATACCTTATATTTTTAAATATTATTCGATTATGATGTCTGGTATGTTGAAGAAATCATTCAAATCCAGTTCAGAGGTTTGCTGTAATGGTGTGAGTTTATTGAAACATATGGCAAACTGACAAAGAGCAGATCTGAGCGGGTGAGTTGACCCAGAGCAAATTAAATTGAGCACTATTATACAGTAAAACAGACGTGATCAAACAATATATAAATAGGTAGGGAACAACCTGAAGGTCAGGAGACAGGAAGGACACATATTTGGCATCTCACAAGATCAAGGCAACAGTGGCAGCTGGAGGTCTCTTGATTGCTTGATTACGAGTCTGCACTGTCCCCAACGTGTATTTCGTTGGTCAAGGGACCAAATGCCAAATGTGTATTTTCTTTATCAGCTTTCATGTGTAAACATCACTTAAATGTTGTGGCTGCAATGCTGGAGTAAGTTTGACCTACTTTATATATTGCTTGGTAGTTCTGTAGCAATGAATCATATGTTATGAGCTCATCATATGGTTATAATCTTTAGTAACTAGTATATCTGTAAAGTAGACTACATATGGAGTAAAAAAGAACAACAATTCCCCTTAAAATGTTGGGATGAAGAAATATTAAGTTGCATAATCTTAAAGTACTCAATTTGTACTCAAGTACAGCAGCCTATTTAAGTATTTCCACATAGCTATATTTTTTAATGAAACAGCGCCATCTTGTGGACATTAATGAGATATCACAAATATAACAATGCGTTATTATTCCCTGGTTTACATCGTTGCACATTCGCTACTTGTGCATTACCAACATTATCTTTGGACACTACACAGATTAAAAGAAATACATAATAAATCATAACTCAATCTTCAGTGAGTATTTTTCATTAAGCACATGCATGGTCAATGACAGCACCATTTTAGCCTTTTTATTTAATAATGAGAAATAAGCCTGACAGAATGATACAGCATCAAGCAAAACCTTCATAACGTTGGTGCAGAAACCTGCATGCAGGATTCACAAAAACACTGTAGACCCTGCTGCAGGCGCGTTTGGAGGTGGAGCTTGAAGCGCCAGTGTGGGTCCGCTCGCTCCCTCGATCGTGTCTACGCTCGCCCGTAAGATCGTCTGATAATGTGGGGAGAAATGAGAGAGCCGGGTCCGTACTGAGGAAGTGAGATGATAACATAACGGCGCCTCGACATAAAAACACCCTACACAGACCTTTTCCTGCTTCTTCTTTCACTGGACTGCAATGCCGCCACAGCGAGTATTCGCCCTTCCGAGGCAACAATCCCTGCTGCTGCCTGCGGTCATCAATCCGTTTGTTCAAGACACCAAACTAACCAAAGCTACTGTAATAAAAGTGAGTATGGCGTGTAAGTTCACTGATGTAAAGGCAAGCTTTTGAAGAATCTAGTCATTGCTTTAGGCAAACACACAGTGTTTTTTCAAATGAGATTACGCACACACACACACACATAGGCTGCTGTGTAACCACGGCCTGTAATCTTCTCCAACGAGGCTTTGACAATCGGCTTGTAAAGCCTCGTTATGTGCAGCGCAGACAATGAGAGCCGTTGTGTTGTGTTTTTCTAGAAAGCTGTCCAGTGATGTGGATTTCCAGACCCGTGCATTTTTTTTCTGCTCTGAGGCTTTAAGTACCTTTTGACGGCGCTCTTCCCTTTATGCTATAGGCCTATAACCTATGTATGTATGTATTTATATGTGCACCCTTCTCCTTGCAGTGTGTCCTCCTGGGAATCTTCCTGGTCCCCATCCGAGCCATCCTCATGTCCCTGGTTCTTATGGTGACATGGCCAGTGGCTGTCATAATAACCTTCAAGCATCCCTTGAAAGGAGCAGTGGAACCAATGACTGGCTGGAGACGGTAATTTAAAGATTAACAAACGGGATCCCACTGAAATACAGCATCCCACAACACCTCTCACAGGGATCAGATCACTCAGAGTCAGCAGAGTGACATCAAAAAGCTGTGGCCTTTTAGATATGAGACTTGCTTAATGGCTTGTAAATCTTAAATCACATCAAAATTGACATCAATTTGCAAAAAAGCAATTATTTTAAGAAGTTCACTTCATTGCTCAAGCTAACTGATCTAACGCATGTACAGTTATACACCTGGACATGTTTTATTTTCTTCCACCAGTGCAGTGGTAAGCAAATACTTTGGGTTTGCAAATCAGCTGCATAGATTAACATTGTGACAATCACTTTGCCACCATGTAAACCCAGGGTTCTAACAGGAAGTTGGCTACTAACACAGTCTATTTTTTTATTTTTATTTTTTTGCATTCGGTGCATGTAAACATAGCTTTTGGTGGAGGAATACGCTGCACTCAAATAACAAACCCTACTAAACCAAGGAATAGCAGAAGCAGTGCATTTCTTGGGTTCATAACAGTACAACACAGCAAAGGCAGCATATTCTCAAAATAATAGTTCCTGACATGACTTGAAGAATGTGCTGCTGCTTGGATTACTGCAGAATCATGCTCCTCTAGATATTATCTGTACCACAAGCACTACTCAAGCTCAGCTCCGCTCAGTTCTCAGAAAAAAAAAGAGTCAAGTGGGGCTTAATAAAAGGAACTGAAAAAATAGTCAAGGCAATTTTGATCATCAAATGCTTATTATATATATTAAGTAAAGGGATCATCCAATTGGATATATCAGAAAGCGTATATCCACACAGTTATTAGTGCAGTATATAAATATATTTGCTAAGATACTTAGCATGTGATAATTCATATATTGATGTATTTAATGTAAAATATCTAATGCTTTAATTGTAGTAATTTACCTCAAGCACCAAACAGGGTGCTGCATTTTAAACTGGTCAGTTATGCAGATTAGTAGCTACAGTTCTACAACTAACAGGAACTTTCATGTGACCTCAGACCACAGCTTGCTATGTGGTTATGACTAAATATGGTGTCTGTGACGGAAACAAGAGCCTAGCATGAAATATTCTAGGTTCACCTTTTTATTTCTTTGTAGGCTGAGACATTTTCAGGACAGTAAAAGCATGTAAGCTTGTGTTTTACTATGAAAGAATACAATTAGTATTTCTTCATTTAAACCGGTAACTCAAACCTTTTATTGAATTGAATGATTCCGACTACAAAGTTAAAGTGTGTAAAGCCATGCTGAGCTCAAAAGTTGTATGCTTTCTGCCTGGTGCCCAGTGGCAAAAAGCAAAGTAAAGGAGATTTGATAAACAAAACCAGGGCCTTTAGATGGTGGAAAACAGAACTCTAAACAGAAGCCTGTGTTGCTATTTGTTGCTCTCTGCCATCTGCATGTTTAAGTGGGCAGTATTACAGCCATAATAACCTGATCAGCTAATAGTATATTAAGGTGTTGTTGATGCTTTTGGGTTTGTGTAGGAAGCCTTCTACTCTCAATACTGCATCACGTTGCTTTAAGTTTCCTGCCCCATTGAGCAGAAAGATTAATGCAGCTTTACATATTCATAGGTCCATATACTTTGGACCATAAAACTTCCATCATTCATCATTTCGTCACAATGTCTCAATCTATATCATGACTTCTTGTCCCTTTTTTTGACCATGAGGAAGTAACTCGAACATGACAGGAAAGTACAAAATGCTGCAACTACTCCTATTACTAAAACACTTCCATCTAGTTAGAGAATCTAACAAAACATGCTCGAGACGCATCTGTCACTTGTGATTCAGATCATACCCTGCACTACTGTTAAATAACACATTTTTTAACATGGCTGTGTGAAAAAAAGCTGCACCTGTTTACCATAATCTTGTATAATCAGTAATCTAAAATGTTCTGGTCACCTCCAGGTTCATGTGTCGGAACGTGATGGCTGCCTTGGGCAGGGCGTACTACTTCTGTATGGGCTTCAGAGTGGTGATTAAGGGCAAGCAGGTCAGCAGCAGTGAGGCTCCAATCCTGGCTGTGGCACCCCACTCCACTTTCTTTGATGGCATTGTGTGCATTGTTGCAGGCTTACCATCCACCGTATCCCGTGTCGAGAACCTGGCCACACCCATCTTTGGCAGTGAGAAAATTTTTTTATGTGCTTTGTTGCTTAAGTACAGGAAACTAGGGGCGTATGTGTTTGTAGGCAATTTCTTGTCCTCCCAACCACCGGAATGTATGTGTGAAACAAATATACATAAGTGTAAAAAGTGTCTATCTATAATTTCTGTTGATCTTCACATGGTATTCACACCTTCTGTGTCAATGATTAGAGATGGCTTGTAAGATATGTAAGGATGTCACTATGTCACTATCCTACACTGCTTAAATGATATCGGTCAGTTCAAAAATACAGATCGTTGTCTACCAGACATCATAGCTAACATTTACTTTGAGAACTAAGACTGTGCTGTGATGAATATTAGTTACATATGGTGATGTCATCAGTAAGTAACCCCTAACTATATTCAAGGCCAATAAAGCTGTACAATGAATTAAAGCCTGGGCATGAAAGAACCAGTGGAACATATTTTAACTATTATTATAACTATTTTCTTAGTGTGCATGTTAATGTGTGTTGTTCTCTCTGCAGGGTTTGTGCGCTGCCTTCAACCAGTGCTGGTGTCTAGAAAGGACCCAGACTCCAGGAAAAATACAATCCAAGAGATTGACAGCAGAGCCAAGTCAGGGGGCCACTGGCCACAGGTCTGTTACAACACAGAACTCATCCTGCAAGCAAATAGATCCTAATGTTCATGTGGTATTAGCATTAGCATGGAAAAGTTTAAGCTTGTCAGCTTGGGAAACCCAAGAGCTGTAAAACAGGATGTTGGCTTGGTTTCACAGTTTCCTGTGTTAAAGAGGGTCACATTGTTTAATTATGTTTGCAAGATTGCTCAGTGTTGATTCAAATAAAAAAGTACTGTTATTTCAAAAGTGTACCTTTGGCTGTTGTAAGCAGCAGTAGCGTAACATTTCATACATACCGTAACAAAGTTATACAGCTTGTGATTTTAACATTTGCTAATGATGCTTTTCCTCAGGTTCTGATCTTTCCAGAGGGAACATGTACAAATCGCTCATGTCTTATCACTTTCAAACAAGGTAAGATTCAAATGTAAATGAAATGAGATTACAAATACATTACAAAAAAAAAAAAGATCCTGTAGTGTTAATGTCATTTTTGCAACAAAACATGCAAATACAAGGAAAAGGATAACAGACAAAATGGGAAAATACAAAACAACATTGAACTGTTTACTACAGTAACATCAGCCTAGTCTAGCATTTTGAGTTGCTTAAACCTAATCGACTGAGTGGAAACGCTGCACAACAGAAACAATACTTGTTACTACACTGTTTCATTCATTAACTATGTGATGTGGTCGGTTGTGCAGTGACTTGTTGTCAGTCTATTTCCACAAAGCTGGTTTTGTACATACATACATGACACAGCTATTTATCTCTCATCTCATTCCTTTGTAATAAATAATAATCTCTTTTATACTGTGTGTTCCCCATGTTTAGGTGCCTTTATCCCAGGGGTCCCTGTGCAGCCTGTGCTTATGAGATATCCCAACAAACTGGTGAGTGATTGGGATTTTAGCACATGTAATTAATATTTTTCACTTCACATCCTGAGAGCAAACCTCAGAGGCCACGTGGTACACTACCAGTTTGCGAAGAAGATAAATATATAGAGGCAGAGCCAAAGATGAAGTGCATCCTCTCAGGGCACAATGTATCCCATCCAACAATTTGTAGAAATTGGTATTTTTGCAATTTATTGCCCCAAGGTTCGGAGTGCAATAACTCTGTCGTAAATATGGACAGCTGTATTGTGATAGGAATACTTATGATCAAAGATCAAAGTAGACAATTTTGCAAACGCAGCCAACGTTACTTACTAGTCCAACAGCAAGAAGCCTCTACTGAGCCCACTTACACTGCCCTCTTGGCAGGCTCTGGTTCTGGTGCCTGTTCAAGTGTCGCTTCCCATTTGCATTTCCTCCTCCCTCCATTTCTAATCATGCAAAGAATCTGTAATACCAGTGTAAACACCAACACTAACTGTGGCTGCATGGCTAACTAGCTGCTAGTGTTACTGTTCGCAGCAGTTTACTTTACTGTCCATCAGGGAACTCACCTGAGAGTTGAGGCGGAGCCGAAGCTGAATTTCACATCTTTGTTATCCTTTCATGTTTGCCATTTTAGTAAATATGACTGGCTGAACTGTCAGAAAGAGAGACTGATACTAACACTAGCAGCTTAGATGTAGCACACTTCGTGTGTATACCATTCCATCTCAGCATGAATGTTTTATCAAGCTTTATCCCTCTACTTTATCCTCCAGGATACAGTGTCCTGGACTTGGCAGGGTTTCAGCTCGTAAGTATGCTTTCTACAGTATTTTAAGTGCTTACTCATTTTTCATGTATAGCATACATGTGTGGTGAAATGTGTGTGCTGCTACCTTTTCTTAAGACAATAAAGTTAATTATAACTCTATTACAGCAACAGCAACAACTGTTGGTTCTATTGAATCAAAACATATGACAGACTGTCCTGTTTTGTTGTTTTGTTCAGGAGGACGCTGCTGCTTCTGACTCTGTCCCAGCTGTACACCACAGTAGAGATTGAGGTAACATGCATTCAGTGGACATGCTACATGTAATATAATGGCAAAGACACAACAAATTAATCGACTAAATAAAATGAAGAAAAAGGTTTTTCTCCAATGTGCAACCTGATTCCATTGCACTACATATATAGGAGATCGTTTGATGCCTTTAAAAAAATAATTTGAGCTTTACTGGTAGTACCAGTGCAATTGAGTTTAACTAAAGAAAGCTATGTCTGTAACCTTAATTTGCTGGATTATAGTCATTCTTAAAGGTTTAGCATTTTCCGTTCTGCTTGATTTTCCCTGTGACCTGCTTTGTTTTTCAGTTCCTGCCACCATATATCCCCACAGAGGAGGACAAGAAAACTCCGGCTCTGTTTGCTAGCAGAGTGCGTGGTACTATGGCCAGGTAAGTGCTTAAATACAAATTCTACTGTGTATTGCTCAAGCACACACAGTACACCAAAGTGTGTATATGCTTGCACAGGCAATAAATAATACTTCTCTCCATATGTGTTTGGCCTTTCTTTATCTTCCTGGCCTGTTTGTGTGTCCAACTCTTCACAAGCTCACAAGCATTTCAGCTAACCACTGTATATGCAAACTGTCTGCTTTCAGAGCTTTGGGAGTTCCAGTGACGGACCACACATATGAAGACTGCCGCCTGATGATTTCAGCTGGCGAGCTAACACTTCCCATGGAGGCCGGCCTGGTTGAGTTCACCAAAATTAGCCGTAAACTCAAGTAAGAACATCTCGCTTAAGTACACTATTGGCACCACCAGGCAGGGACTTTAACAATGACAAATGTGGCTCCTTGTGCCCTGCTCCCTCAGTCTGAAGTGGGACAATGTGAAGAAAGAGCTGGAGGGCTTCGCAGCCATGGCCAGCTCTTGTAAAGGAGGACGGATCACCATCGACGAGTTTGCCAGATTCCTGAAGCTACCTGTCAGCCCACCCCTCGAGGAGCTGTTTTCACTGTTTGACAGAGTGAGAGACATGTATATCAAATATTTAGGTTTTATATAACATGAGCAAAATGGACCGCTGAATAGCACCATTATGAATGACAATTTAGAAGCTGAAGTTCCTTCGCTTGACACACAGCCAGTATTTGACCTTAGTACAGTAAAAAAAAATTGGGTCCAAAACCTTCTGCAAGAAACAGACTTTACATATAATGGTTTACAGCATAGTGAAGAACTATCATAATATTAAAATGACAGAATCATGTATATATTACATCACCGCATATCATGTGTACCAATGAAAGTAAAAATAGGTCATAGTGTTGTGGGGGTTTATACAGACTGAAAGAGGAAACTATTATCAAAGGAGTTTGGCCTTCTTCCCTGGTATGTCTACCGGAGATTTGAGTGGAAAAAGATGACTAAAAGCATAAAAACAGCCTCGAACATCCAGTTCAGTGTGTATCCTTTTTCCTCAGAAGATATATGCCTCATAATTTTCCAGTTTTAACATTCACAACTCTAAATTCCAGACAAAAGTCTACACCACAAAGGGTAAAGGATAAAGCGCTATCCATCATAATAATCTGTGCATTGACCATCTCAGGTATTTTTATTGCTGTCTCTTTGATTCTGTCCAGAACGGAGATGGCACCATAGACTTCAGAGAGTATGTTATCGGCGTGACCATCTTGTGTCGACCAGCTAACACCGAAGATGTTCTTCGAATGGCTTTCCAGGTACAACAGACATATTCTAACACTGCTCCTCTTAGGGCCTGAAGAATATTCAGTGCTGCACACTGTGATTAATGTTGCCTGAATAAAATTAAACAGAAATATGAGTAGTAGTAGTAGTAGTAGTAGTATCCACCTATCACCCAAATTAGTACTCCTTAGGGCTTCATTTGTGTTTGAAAATGGCCGAAATTCCCCCAGGCATGTAATCAACACTGTATCAGAAATTTTAGATGTGCTGATTCATTTGCATAGTACATTTCCTGCTGTTACCTTTACACTGCACTATTTTTGGACTGCATTACATGGTACTACAACTAAAATATATGAAGTAAAGCGTGATAAAAATCCAGACCTTTCTGAGATACTGCATCTATAACCTGTGTTGTATGATCTGTATATATCTAAAGAATTATATTTTATAAACAATGAAAGCAAAATGCAAAAAGCAGCATTACTGTAGGAAGAACAGAGGCAGCATTCAGAGAGGCTTGGACAATGTCAAGTTAACAATGTGTGTCTGTTGTAGAGCATGGAGTCATTTTGCTGACCATAAGGTCAAATGTGGTTCCGGACAAACAGTTCTGGTGTTAATGTTATGTGACTGCAAAGTTATTTTTGTCTAACTAATTAAGCAAAAAAAACAATTTCCCCAATTGCACGCATGTTCTTTCTAACCCACCCCTCCCGATTTCACACCTTAACTAAGCCTTTTTTTTTAGAAATTGAAAAATGAAATTTTTCTCTTTCTGTCCTCTCTCCTGCAGCTTTTTGATACAGATGAGGATGAGAGAATCACCCGAGAGGAGTTCACTGCTTTGCTGCGCTCAGCTCTGGGTGTGTCGGATCTAAACATGGCCAAGCTCTTCAAGGAGATTGATGCTGACGGCTCTGGTTTTATCACCTTCAGTAAGTTCACTCTACCTTAAGACAAAGGTCTAGCTTCAAGCTATATTTTGGTCTTTTAACCTCGCCTTGAGTTTCCACTATGAGGTTATGAAATGGGAGTATGCGCAGTAAAATAAAAACATGCAGGATCATGATTTGTAATTCTCTTATGCCAAGATATGCTAAACTATATGATTTTCTCTGTGCCTTTGGTTCTCCAGATGAATTTCAAGCCTTTGCCACGACCCACCCAGAGTACGCCAAGCTCTTCACCACCTACCTGGAGCTTCAGAGATACCAAGCAATCCAGGAGGCGAGGCCAGGTGATCTGGAATTGTCTGGTCAGACCAGTTCAGAGGATAAACAGGAAGATGGCGCCTCTGACAAAAAAGATGACTGAGATTGGCCGTAAACTCTCATTGACTGCACTGAAAACATTGAACACACTGCACTGAGAAGGAAAATACAAGTTTCATCTGCCCTCCAACGACTTTTAGCAAATCCAAGTCACTCTCCACAGCCATATGAGGTTATGTGCTTGCCTTTTTATAGATGATTTTTAGAGTGCTTCTATTTTCAATTTTAGTGCCTTATAGAGATTTTGAAGAACCACTTCCCCAAGCCACTGCACAATAAATGTCATGTCTGTGTTTTGGTCATGTGTCCATCGGATAAAAACAAATGAAAAGCTAGTCATAAGATGAAAATATGTCTGATGTGGGCACTCAGTGTTTTAACTGTCTAAACCCTGCAATCTTTAGAGTTGTAATGTTAGTGACAGTGTTATATGATGTACTCGAATATTTTTTCCAGATCATAAACTGCCTCCTCACTTGGATACATCATTGTAGCCTGACTTAACCCTTGCTTGAATGAATATAGCTTTGTGTACCTTCTCCTTTGTCTTTCTCCCTCTGTAAATTAATGAAAAAAAAAAATTGCCAAACCAACACCTTTTTAAAATATAAGCCAAGAGTCCTCATGCTTCTATGTTGTGGTATAATTAGTGTACAGTAAGCTTTATTAAGATCTTTCCCATCTGGAAACCCACAGATGTTCTGTATGATATTTCTCCGAAAAGCATACATGCTGTGCATTACACTTTTTCCCAGCGCTCAGGGACACAGACCTTGTAAGACGGCTGTATAATTAGCCAGAGGTTTGCTTTGCATGTGTATCCATTTGCATTTCTACTGAAGATTGTTGTTGTTGCTGAGACAGCAGCGTGTCTACGCAGCTATAAGTTTACTAAAGCAAATCAACCACTGAAAATAGGGCAATTTGTGAGCAAAAAGGAAACAGTGCTTCTTCATAACAGCATATTCCAGTGGGGTATGCTTTCAGATTAACTAGCAGCACTGTTATTTATTTAGCAAGGTGCATTGCAATTATGTGATGTTTTTTCCCCCTTTTTTGTTAACACTGCAAAATTTGCTTTTTAAAATAAAAACAAGAACGCAATTTTAACAATGCCTGTGTATTTATATTCTCCACTGAGATAACTTGTAATGACTTTCATAGACTTTGTTTGTAATGAGGTATAGGTGCAATAAAGAGGCCATGGTTGTGTCTTTGGTTCTCTAAACCACCACCAGGTGGCAGCAGTTGTCTATTCATGCTCTGTGTTTCGTTCTCCCCTCTCATTTTGGTCTGTCCTTTTAAATTATTGTTCGTACTGGACAATAACAGGGGTTAGGTTATAATCAGATTCAAGGTGTGGCATGCATTTGTAAGAGTAATGCACTAGTGTGTGTGTGTGTGTGTGTGTGTGTGTGTGTGTGTGTGTGTCTATATATATATATATATATATATATATTATGATATAATAATATATATAAACTCTATCTATATATATATATATATATTATCTATATATATATGTTTTTTAAAGCATTGGACATTCTGCGTACATTCATCTGTTTTTCCTCTGGCTTAACTTATGGCCATAAGTTCAAATATAAAATGCTTTGAACTGAATTATTAAATTAAACAAATATTTAAGCTGCAGTAAGAGTTGGATTCAATAACAACTGAATTCTCACACAAGCAGAAAATTAGGCATGATGATGAATTAATGTCATCTTTATATTTCATATCAGCAGAAAATAAACTGAATCTTTAATCTTGGACAAACATTACATTTCTTCTTTTCAGAAAACCTTAGAAATATCTTACACACATAAGATATGGCGTATGTTCTATAATTGCCTGATTTGTCTGCATTGCTGCATTGAGTGTGTTCCATTTCTTAATTTGACCATCCTGTAACCAGCCTGTTTTCAGTATGAGAAGACTGGATCATGAACAGATACGGTATTTATGTACTAATGAAACATTCATAACAGGTTACTAAAAAAATATACAGTAGAATGGGCATCTTTGAGAACAATATACTGTATGTGTTGTGTTTGTATCTGTGCTCATCTGTCAATATAATTTCTTGAACCAAGAATTTCCGTAGCTCTCATGGACATCTGTGTACAAAAAAACCCAACATTTTCATCAAATAATCCCTTTGTTCAGTAACAAACAAGTTATCCATCTTGGTCAAATCATTGTTTTGTGCTGAGACCATGAATCTATTTTGGCACAACTACTTATTTCAGTCCAACTGCTGTCAGGAGAGTAGTTCATCTGTAAGGATGCCATGATGCTAATACAAACCAAATATATGCTGCTCCTAATACAGTTTACATGCTCACACGCACACACACACACACACACACACACAAAAGCACAATCTTGCTCCATATGCACAGAGGAGGCAGAAATGAATGATGGAAGGCGAGTCGCTTCATTAAAAGCCCGCTGTTAGACAAACTGTGATTACCAGCTGTGATTTCCACCTTCAATTTGTTTTAACCTTTTCAAACGTACAGAGGCTCATTTCATTTTAATCAAAATTGATGAGATGGCATGGAATCAATTAAGTCACATTGTTGCCGTGTGTACAACAGTGTGACTCCTTCCCTACCCACTGCTCCTGCTCTCCTCTTTGGTCCCACACTCCTCCATCCTCCCTCTTTCCTCTGCATGGCTCTTGTATATTGCTGTATCCATTTCAGTCCTGCCTGGGGGTGATCCTGTCGCAGTAGATTGTGGGAGATATGTGTTGGTAATCCGATTTGGTCTCCTCAGGACCTGAGTGAGTGAGCAGCCTCTGTTTGTGGACCCACGCTGGACACGGGCCTCATACGGATGAGAGACTCTCTGTGCCAGGCTGGAGGATAAGGTCAGAACCGACAGGCCTTGCTGTTGAATTGATGTGACACTACCGTGTGCCTCAATTTAACCAGGTAGACTGACCGTCTCGGGCACACTGAGGATGAATCCTACCTGATTTCTGCTCCACAAGTTTAGATCCAGGCCATTTTTTTCCAAAACATTGAAGGTATTTTACTTATTGTATAAAGTTGATAGATTTGATTTATAGGATAAATACTTTATGTATTGTTTCATTTTTAGAGTATTTTCTAACTTAAAGTAATGCTCCTTTCCATTAAGGTTATGAACACATTTTTACATCTCTATAAATACATTACATGCAGCGTTCACCCAAGATGCAACCTGTTTGACTACAAAAGTACATAAATACAACTCAATGTTTTATGGACTGAAAAAACAGTAAAAAACTCATTGGGCTTCATTAGCGCAGAGATATTTATGGAATGTTACATAATAGGGAATTGTTTTGGCTTTACCTTCCTATAGAATAGATCTTCCTGCTTAAAACAACAGGATACCTGGGTGTGTATATGAACGGCTCTGACCTCTCCTTTGTCCCGCATGACGAACAGGGATGTGCGTCTTAATCAGCACTGTGTGCATCGACATAAGCCTAAGAGGTTGGTGAGAGCGGTTAAGTTGCTGAATAATGTGAGTGCAAAAAGTGTAAGCATTGGATACGGTGAGGAAATGTGAAGTACAGTTCACTCCTTTAGCTCACACAGAACTAAAACCATGACTTTGATAGGTACTGTAGAAGCATAGAGGGAAATATTCAAACCAAAACCTTGTTCTTTGTGGCTGTATTGATTATCCAGTGGAAATGTTCAAGATGTTTGGATAATTTAATACATATTTCTTTTTAATTCAGCATGACATGCTGAGTATTTTGGCCAACTTTGGGATGTCCACTATAATTTGCAATAAAGATCTTGAACGATATTTGACAGCAGGACATATGGCATCCCATCCAGCTGCTCAGTATGAAGAGTTCATTTAACTCTCATGTGTTTACTTCTACAGACACTGGTACGGTGTGGATTTTATACATTTCTTATACGAGTAATGCACTCAAAAGTACTAACACACCCACATAAACACACATCTTGTAACACCCTTGACTCCTGCAAGCTGTCTTCTTGAGCTTTTCAGGGAGTTCCTCCAAACCTCATTGTTACGTTTCCTTATCGCACCAGATGACACCTTGTTGATTTTCTCTCTCCTATTATTCTCTCAGGAAAGTGATTGTTCCTCATTTCCTGTGTGATGGTTTATAGGAACAGTGAAGGTCCCTGGTGAGGGCAAGGTTTGAGGAACCGTATAAAACATCAGTGGTCCAATGGTGGTACATGCAGCCCAGAATTGTGTTCTTGCTCAGTGTTTTGGGTGTTTCACATCTGAGTGTTTGATTCTTTTTCAGGTGTTTTTTGATGATGTGCAAGACGGTTTCCTGTATAACATTCAAGGATGGGTCAGTGGTTATGGAAGGTTATGGAAAAGACATGGGTCTTTTACTTGTCAGGGAGATTGGCCAAATAAGGCGTGGAAGTGTTTATGTTCCAAACTAACTCATCCCTCTACACTCTGTGAGACAAAACATGTTCAGTCACTGTTACACATGTTTCAACTTTTATATCTTCTGAAGAGAATGAGTGTGATGTGCCTCAGTGTTTGGATGTTTAACAGTGAGTCTTACACAACAACAGGAAAAATGTTTGAAATATCTGAGTGGAAATTAAAAATGGTGGAGTAAAAGCGGTGGGAGTTTATACTGAATATAATCTTTCGTCTCAATCTTACTGTGAGACTTGTCAGTCAATCACAACCTTTTTTTCCAAGCTCTCTCACAGTTCAAACAGCAATCAACAATACTCGGGCTGTCTGGCCTCCGTTTTTGTGGCCCATAATTACTACCCACCATTCAAACTCAACTTGTGTGTAGCCCCCTATTGTGTTCTCCATTCACCAGTTGCTTGGGGATTGAAGGGGTGTGACCTATTGATATAGATCAAGGAGAATGCCAAAATTATGGTTATGATTTTAAGCATTTTGAGGACAATGGCACCACATTCTCAAAGAAGATGATTTTGGAGTTCATTACTTCACATTACTGCCCTGCATCTGGTAAACATACACCACAAACATTTTCCAGATGTGGTTGTGTGTGGCTGATAAATGTTGCTCTCTGTGACTGGACACCTGACTCACAGCTCTGTTTCTTCTCACTGAATGTATACAACATGAAGGGAATAAAACTTTATTGCTGAGGTTCTTAAATCTTTGTAGATACTAGTATAGCTCAGTGAGAGAAGCTTAATGACACTTCCTCCTCCTTTCGTGAGACCTGGTGAGATTTAAACCAGAGAGTTTTTAACGGGGTGCAGAACAAAACAAATGTCACTCAAGGCTAATACCATCTGACTGACTGACTGGTAATGACCTGGTACTTCAAGTCTATGGAATGACAAAACTATATATATATATATATATTATACATAAACATACATATATAAACCAGATCCTTCCAAATTTTAGAATCCCACACACAATCTCACACATATACAGCACTATCTTGAAAGTCTCAGCTAAGTGGTGTCATAAAACATCTAATCATTGGTCATTCTAAGTCATTCTTATTTGGACTATGTCATTAGTGTCATCCTTACATCATAAAAACCCAGAGTAGGTAGGCATTAGACTGAAACTGTGAGGTCACCTAAATGCTCAGGGAAGGTGGATGAAAGGTCATGACGGGGTAATGTAAAGCAGTAGTAGTGCTGCACAAGTAAATAGGGGAGATAAAAGGACAGAAAGGAACAGAAGAGATCTTCGCCGTGACCCTAACCAAATGCACGGGTTAAATACAGAGGGTCAAACTGTGACTGCTGAAGGCTACGTCTTGGTTCATTAGCGTCTCATCTGCAGGTCAAAATGAGAGAGCCTGACCCTTAAGAACAAGAAGGGAGTTCTCAAGAATTGTACACAGCCAGAAGCAAGGATCCAGGATGATCGAGGTAAAAGGTGATGGATGATATCATTTTGCCTAGAGCAGTCCTGTACACCTCTATGGGTACCACAGGATAGTTACAGATTCAGTACCTACTTTTATCGTCTATTCTCATTATGTCACCTTCAATATGCACCTGCTTTACATTTGTGAAAACACTTCTGAGGGAGAGTTTTCATCAAACTATGCAACATTACTTTTGGAATTTTTACATCATATTTAGAAATACACTCCCCATCATACACTATTGTGATGTTAACACAAAACATTTCAGGAGAAAACAACAGTAATAACACATTATCCTTCCTTGTTACCTGTTCCTTTGCTTTACCATCTCTGCAGTTATTCAATCTTCACAAACAAAATGTCCAAAACCAGCCCTATTAGGGTTTTATAAAACAAGCACTGGATAGCAAAAAGGACATTCATTGACTTTAATGGGATGAACTGATCAACCATATCTAATAGAAATCATTGCCACTGGCAAAAGCCGCTTTAGAATTGAATTACACATGGAACACAATGCTTTTACGGCTTCTTAGAAAACTGTAATTCAATCTGTTTAGTACAGAGAAGAAACAGATAAAAGTCTAAATTAAAACATTAAAAAGTTTTGTTGTATGTGGAATTCAAGTACTAATATGAAGCTGAAGGTAAGAGATCTAAATGTCTCCTGTAAAAAGTTAAATCCAAGCACCAGTCTGACAAGCAAAGACTTCGTCTGTTTACCTTGCTCTTAATGTAAAAATCACACAAATAAACTCACCCAAGTTCAAATCAAGGTTTCTTTGTGAACATAATATTTGATTTATAGAACAGGTAAAGTATTATATTATGTTGCACAAAACATGGATTAATCTCAAAACCACTGTGCTCCCGACTGATTGTTGCACTGACAACTCAGAAGCAGATGAACAAGTTTATGGGAACTTGAGCTCCGACAAAAAGCGATCATGCCAAGTCGACATCAAACTGGAGAGAAAGTGTTCAATTATAAAATATCACGTGGAAGAGAGAGAGGAAACCGATTTAAAAGCTCGCATTTTATATCGTCTCTGCTGGAGAAGGCACGTCTTATAGTTCCTTCAGAATGGGCAGTCTTCCCTCAGATGCATCAGGACAACAGCAGCAACGGGTCATGGAGAAGTGTCCCTAGCTTCACCAAGTACGGAGGAAAGCCTTTCAATTGCTGACTTTTAAACTGCTTTAGTAACGGTGACCTATTCAAATAACCATTTATCTTTGTCATTATCCTTATGAGTAATATTTTAGGTAACAATTTGATTGAGAAGACTGTTTAGCGCACAATGCGCTCAGTGCGCGTGGTGACGTACAGAGGAATTCGCTGTGAAGTATCTCGTTCTTCACTCCTGATATTGCTTTGCATCAGATTACAGATACAGTGTTTGATTTTTATGCTGTACTGTTATTTGTAACACAGATAGACTTTGTCTGTCTGCAATATCAGGAATAATGTTACATGTTTTGGTCTGGCTGTAGTAACCTGTGTTTCTCGCTGTGCGTAACTGTTCTGAAACTTTACGCACAAACACCAAACCTCTCCAAACTCTCTGTCTTTCTCCTTCATCCTCTCCAGCCCATGTACGTGGAGGTGTCAGCTCTAGAGTCGGTGGAGAACATTCTTTTATCCGTTTTTCTGTCGGCGGGATTGCCATCCTTACCCGAGCGCACCGACTCAGACCATCTGCTCCGCTAGAAGCCGCAGGGGGCCGTGAGAGCACCGGGCCAGCGTGGGCATCGTACGCACAAGAGAAGATGAATATCCAGGTTCTGCCAGAACACAAGCTCTCGTCGGTGGCCCCGCTGAAACAGTGCAATGTGGAAAAAAAGGAGGTAGAACTGATATTGGTGAAGGACCAGAATGGTGTCCAGTACACCAGTTCTTCCATCATTCCCACCCCTGGCCACCACGCAGGTCCTCCCGGATCCGAGGACGACCGAGAAACTTGGGGCAAGAAAATAGACTTTCTGCTGTCGGTCATTGGCTTCGCGGTGGACCTGGCCAATGTTTGGAGATTTCCTTACCTGTGCTACAAAAATGGAGGCGGTAAGTGAACTATGTATTTATGATCGATTAATGCGCTTACACAGATGGTTACAAAACTTAATACTATAATTAAAAAATACAACGTGCGCCAGGTTCATCAAGTCAGAGTAAGTCTCCAGTCATAGCATCTGCATTGATGTTCTGTGTTTTCTTTTATTAAAGGTTCAGGTGACAACGCGTTTCTTTTTATACTTTCAAATGTTTCAAATGCGTTAAAACCGTTTAACAAAGCAAATATTACAGCCATGTTACACTAGACTTTTCTTTCTTTTGCTTTGTTGTTGTGCTATTTTTAGTTCCTTTAATCTCTTTTCATTCACATTTTAAATAGTCCCAAGTGTATTAATGGGGGAGTGCATTTAGCTTTCATGATGGAGGAAATACCTCATTTCAAAGCATGCACAGGGAAAATGATACTGTCTAAACTTAACTGTATCTTGTTAGACTTTGGCAATATCTTCCTGCCATCTGTGGTTCAAATTCATGATTATTTTTATTAGAAGCGGTTGAATATACAGTTTGAATATCCTTTAAGATTTATCTGAAAAAAAAAAAAAAAACTGGAAATGTCATGTGTTGAGTGTTGAAAACTGAATGTGCATTTGTGTAGCGGAAACACTAACAACAGGTTGTTTTAAACAGAGGTTTTCCTTCAATATATTTCTCTTTTGCTTTGTGTGTGTTAACCGAACATTGGGCAAAAATTGTCTTTGAAATTGACAGAATGTGTTTTAGCTTACATGATAAAGAAAATGTCTTCTCCCATAGAGGCATGTACAAGTGGAGAACCTTTATAGTTCTAAACCTGACCATTAAGATTTTAATGTTGCTAGATGATTCATGAAATATTTTGGCACCTACTTGAAAATTGTATGAAGACCTGCTTTTTTCAAAAGGTTTATAAAAGTTGAAAACAAGTGTCTAAGCTCAGGTTTAGTCTGAATAAAGGAGTAAAGGACTGCCAACTTGCACCGTATTCAAAACTATGTAACACTGGAGCCATCTCTAGTGAGAGATAAAAGTACAGTGTGTGTAGTTGAATATTTACACACTCATTTTGACACTCATGACAACAGAGTGCTCACTAGAAGGTGTGCCCCCGTCCTGTGTTTGCATCCGCGTCTATTCACGTGATTCACCCGATCAACATGTTTTGCTCAGTGCCCCAAAAGGTCATCTCCACCACTGGCCTGTCAATCATATCAATCCTCAGCAAAATGTATTCATTACTGTAGAAAAAGTGTCATTTGTGATGGACAACGTCAAGAACAATTCAATTATGAGAGGTCATTTCCTTGTTAGTGGATGCCCTACTCAGACACAACATCAAAATAGCTGTAAGCCTTCCTGCTTGTACGTTACGGTCTGTGTTGTTTTTCCAACGATGTCAAGCCCCCACCACAGCTCCACTTTTTTTTCTGGCATTTTATTTTGTCTGGCACTTAAATTCCACAATGAGCACCTATCCTACAATATCTAAGTCATGCTAAATGTAATTACTTATCTTTCCAGGTGCTTTTTTGATCCCCTACGTTCTTTTCTTGTTCATTGCGGGAATGCCATTGTTCTACATGGAACTTGCCTTGGGCCAGTACAACAGGGAAGGGGCAGCTACAGTTTGGAAAATGTGCCCTGTATTTAAAGGTGAGCATTAAAACAAACACACACACGCACACAAATGCACACACCCCACATTTCTACCCCCATGTCTTACTTACTTAGCCTTATCTAACCTTTTAAACTGTGTAACTTACAGCTCTAATCCGCTTCTCTTCAGTGTCTTGACCTTTAATTGTATCCCTTTATTCGTGTCCTTTCCCTCTCATAGGTACATTAGAGTCACTTGTAACTAATCTCTCTGTCACATCACCTCTCTTGCTTTCTTTTTCTATCTAAACCAGGCTAGCATCCATTGCTTGGTGTGGAACACAATTTACTTGCAAGTCAATAAATTAAATTAACCAGACACAAACAATAACAAAACAAGATACAACTAAATCAAACAGAATAAATGTTGGTGTATTGAAAAGTAGGTCATACCTACAGTATAGAGGTACAAAATTGTACTTCCAGGGGACTTCAGAAGCCTGAGCTGGTACGTCACACTGTTGTTCATTGTTGCTGTACAGTACATGGACAAGATTTTTATGATCAAGCAGTTGCTGAAGATGATCAGTTTGTCGATCCTGTCATGATGTAACCATCATTAACAGTACAGGACATAATCGCTACAGTCACTGGAAAACCAGATGCATGTACAATATCATAATTAAAATGAGATGATGAGCTATAGCTTATTTTATAACTTTCAAACTCAGCATGTCTCTCTAAAAAGGTAAACCAACAAACTATTTCAACTTGCATCTAAGACCAAACAGACCTTATGCCAAAACCAAAATATTTCTACAACCTCCCTTAACAACAGCTCCATGGAGGCCTTGAGACTTGTGGATCCCTAATAAATCCCTAAAAAATGCCAAATTGTTGCTCAGTAGGTCACACTGTACCCATCATATTACAATAAATAGCAGTGAAAAAATACTCACAGTATGAATAAATAAAGTCCCCACATGTTGCCCCCTTATTCCTACATACATTTATGCAACTGTACTGTACAGGTATACTGTTTAGTACACTGTGACATGTGAGAATTAAGCTGTACATTGTGGGCCACGATCTAAAGTGTTAGCCATGCATCTGGGAAACCTTAGCTACGTATTATACCCTTCTTCATCTTAGTTTGAACTCTCTTATTCAACAGATTATTATTTAAACTAAGATGTTTCAAACACTGTCTGATAAGTTCCTCTGGCTGCGCTATTGAATCAGCACCAGTCGCTGCTTTTGTTGGCGTCAGTGCTGAGGAGGGTTTGTTTTTTTCCTGCCTGGAATGAGTGGATGATGGGTTTATGGCTTCTCTATTTTTGTGTAAGGACATCACATTCCATAAGAAAAATAAATCAGTTTGACAAACGATGACATGAATGTACCTTTCACTGCCCCACTGAGGGAAGGATGTGTACCTTATTGCAAAACATTTTTGACGGTAAAAACAATCATTTATCAAATCAACAATTTACAGAATTTCAGAGCTTTACTAAGGGTGAATTTTAACTCCAACATCCTTTATGACGTCCTTAGTATCATTACTGCTTTGACCTTGCAAAATGTCTGCTCTCCACGATTTGTTAGTTTGGGATTATGACACACAAAATCAGATATAATCTGCTTCATCTGCATATATCAGTAATACTGGGATGCAGAATGTGTTGATACAAATTAGCAGAAAGTGAATAAAATATGGTTGTCTCTAAAGGGTTTGTATTCAGTGAAATTACTCTGGGTTGATCCTCTACAAGACTGGAAAGAAACTAGTGTTGTACAGATAATGCTGGCATGTAACATAAATAACCTTTTGATTAACTTTTTTATTTTTTATTTTTTTTAGGTGTGGGCTACACGGTGATCATCATAGCCCTGTATGTTGGCTTCTACTACAATGTCATCATTGCCTGGTCCCTCTATTACTTGTTTTCCTCCATGACCAGTGAGCTGCCATGGCTCAAATGTGGCAACAGCTGGAACAGTCCCAATTGCACAGACCCCAAATCCATCAATGGATCCATCATCGGCAATGGAACGTCCTACGCCAAGTATAAGATCACCCCTGCAGCAGAGTACTATGAGTGAGTCATTTCTGAAATTCAATGCAATTAATTTTTGTGTAGATCATGGCAGGATTCACATAATTTGCAACATTAAAACAGAACCACTTTATGGTAACCTATGGTAAACTTTTTAAAGTTTTAACAGGAACGTAACACACACCCCAACTATTAAATCATCACAGATCAAATAACCCACAGTCACACTGCTGTGTGATTTCTACTGCTCTCATGCAACACTCTCTCTGGCAACACTACTGGAAGACACGAAGGCTGAATCTATACTGAGATCATTTAAAAACGTCAGGATATATGGTGCAGTGATTTTAATAAGCTACAGTCACAGATTTACATTCACAGATGCTGCCAATTATTTTGTGGTTCACAAAAAACACAAAAGCTTTAGCCTGTATGTCTTCACACTGTCACACTGTCTTCATGAGACCATCAACGTTAGCCGTTTTATTCATTGTCTATTTGTTTTGGAATGTTTGTTTCATTTGGAGACTTGTAACTGATGGAGGATTTGGCTGAGTCAGTATATTGACTACAGTCCAACCAGCCAACAGTGTCACATGGAAATGAAGCTTTTTCACTTGTGGCGTGTTGTCTGAATACTAGTACCGTATGTACATCCCAATAAAACAAGAACCACTATCCATTTGAAGAGGGTGACCAGTCACTGGAATATGAGTAGACGACTCCAAAAATTATCCAGCCGTTGCTGTTTGCACTATAAAAAGGTGTATACATAAAAAGTTCAAATGCACTCTTTGAAGTGCATAAAAAAGCTCCATCTGTTTATACTTCAAAGACAGCCAGTCCTTCCCTAGCTTCTGTGAAGCCTGACTGTGCAGCCCAGAGGAAGTCTGTGAAGTGACTTGGACAGTACAAGAGACATGCTAAGCGTGACGCACAGAATACATTGAGCATGCATCCTAGCAAATACTTGAGCTTCTAATAGTTCCACTCCCATTCTGGTAAGCTGAACTGTCTCATACAGTTCCCTGGATATTTTCTGACTTCCAGGAACCCAATAAGTAAGTAGCACGTTTCGTTGACATGAGGAGGTCAGCATTCACATGAAAACACCAACACTTGTGAATTACGACAGACTTTCAGAAAAGTGAAGCAATATCACCAACGAGTAGATGTGGTCTATAAAACCAACAGACAGACTATATTTTCCAGGTGGACTATAACACTTGACACATAGGAAAAAAATCATTGGATGTGCTTAGACAGACTGACAACAATAGGGTACTTCAAGACAGATCTTTAATGGGTTAGGCTCTGTAGGGGGCGATAAATCCTCCTGCTCACAGCTAGCTTTGAGAACAGGAGCAATGCCAAGACACAGCATGAGAGAGTGAGGCCAACTGAGTCAACAATTCTCCTGCTTCACTTCTGACAATCTTCTACATCCACAAATCCTCTTGAGCCTACTGTCTTCAACTACCATAACTGTAGTCACAGTTGTAGAGCAAGATTTAACAGTAAAACTAACCCACTGTAAAATGGAACAGACTTATTGGTGTGATTTGACAGTTATTGGGGTTCAGGCTCACTAACCAAGGCTCTTAATACAGTATAGAGTATTACTATTATGGTCACATTTTTAGCTGATTAATTACCTACTATTTACAGTACAGTAGGTTATTTGTGATCACACACAACCATATTGTGTATGATTATAAAGTGTATGCCATTTAGTTCTTTTAAAGTACATGCAATTTATTGGTCTGCTAACTCTGGCGCCTGATATTGTCATTGGGTCAAATGTCTGCTGTCATTTGGCAAATTAAACAGTGATTAAGGATTGGTATGAAGTGGCAAAATAAAGGCAAATTCATCTGTCCATTTTTCAATGAACTGCCCATTCTGTGTGCTTCACAGATAAATGCAATTACAAGTAAGTGGTATGTAGCCAAAAAGAACAGACAAACCCCCAAAAACAGTGTGAATAAATTCATTTTCACTGTGAATTAGAAAACGGATCTTCGATGTAGTGTACAGTTTAGGTTTATCAGAGCTTTTTCGATTACTTTTTTTTAAAAGATGCAGTCCTCAATAAGTATTTAAAGAGAGGCTACTTCATCACCGAATGTCACACGGCTAACTACAGCAATTTAAAATTATTATGAATTTTCGGTCCATATTTTCCACATTGTATCTTACTGTAACTTCTACAAAGGTTTTTGTGAATGTTGATCAAAACTTTATTAGTTTGATTAGTTATCTAATACAAATTTATACCATGCCGCTATGTAGCAATGAAAAATACATCTATTTAAATAGTTTAATTATATATTGTGAACTTCCTTATGATTTTAATCAATGTGGCTGGTATAAAAGTGAATTTTAAATCATATGACAGGGCTTGTTTGGAAGATGAGAAGTGAAGGGAGTTACGTAAGGACAGCCAAAAACATGACTGCTGCCAAAAGACTCACCTAGGAACATCTTGGCATTTCTCTGTGATTAATTTGATAACTTCTGCAGCCTCAACAGATCAAAGAAACTTTCCAGATGTTTAACTCACAAATCACAGCATCATGTTCATTACACTTACAGAATAAAGCTGTATCAATGCTTTCACATTTGCTTAAAGCACATGGATCATAAAACAGTTGCCCTGGGCTTTTACAGAGTTCTCAAGCTTATACTTAATATACAGAAGTGCCTGTCAAATGGTTTAACAGCTTTAAAAAACCCACCTCTTTCCCAGACCTTTCCAACACTGAAAAGGATGGGTTGCGTCAATTTCTGGAACTTTCCAAAAACTGCCAAGCTAACATTCGCATCCATTCCAAACAGTGATTGGAGAGGTGTCTGGAAGTGGGAAAATATGCAGGGTTTGAGATTATCTTTCAACCTCTTCTTTAAGTGTGCACCTGTTAGCCCGTATTTTAACAATTTTCACTCCGCCTTCAAGTGTAGCTATTTAAAGCAGCAATAAACACATTTGGCTTCCAATTTGGTTGGACAGCATGTTCAAACTAGTTCTTTTTGGGCATACATTATTATTTAGAGCCCTTAAGATTAAGTGGAAAAGTCAAAATTCACTCTAGTCTCAAATCCATAATACATACTATTTGGGCTGCAACGGTCCATTGTGTAAGACTTAGGGGGCCTCTTTTTACAGAATATAGCAGAAATGAAATACAACATGCATAACTATGTTTCCATTAGTGTATAATCACCTGAAAGAAAAATAGTTTTTTATTCTGACATTTTGAACCAACATCTTTCTAAAGAGACACAGAAAGGACAAACTAAACATTTACTCTAGAAAGCATCTTTTGTGTCTTTCACATGTTTCATGGCCACCAAAGTTTCTTCTTCATACTAAGGGTGAGGCGACAGGGTGTCCTGGATGCCAGTAAAGCCTACACACTGGTGTGTTTACATTGGAAAAGTGATAAAAGACATTTTTATGAAATCTTTTTGGGGTATAGACATCCATACAAAAACTGTTTTATGACACAAAGCATAACGTTTGGAAGAAAATTCTTAAACAACAGTACAGTATCTACATAATGAACTAGGTCGACAAAAAAGTACTTGACAACACCAACTTGTTTCATTAGCGTGCACCCATATCCTTTTCCTTCAGATCTTGCCAGAGGCAATCGCATTTGATTCCTTGTCAAGGATAAGTGCGCTTTGACAAATAGCCCTCATTTAAAACAAAAAGATTTAATTACATAGACACTTGAGAAAATTACTTTCGCTTCAGTCTCACATGCAATTTAACATATTTATTGAAAGATTTACTTCTAAAAATAACATCACCTGAATCATTTATAGTGAATAAAATAAATAAGCTTGGAATTAGATAGAACCCTTTAGCTGTGTTTAATACTCCGGCCTGTGGTCCTCTTTATTTATGTATTTTTAGCACGCCCTGTTTCTAGTCCCTTAACCAACATTTAAGACAAGGCTGAGATCTGCTAATGGCAACATTGAGTGTTAGGATAGAAGGAAAACCAGCTTGTTGAGTGTCGATAAGAGTAAATGTGTTTAGATCAACTGGGCCAAAGGGACCTGGACTGATGTTACAGTGTGCATTTACTGGCAGTGCACTATCAATTCTATCAAATGAACAAGGAGGCCTTAGGGGATTACAACACCAGACCAAGATGAGGCCTCTAGGACAGAGCATAGACTGATGACTTCACATCCCTATCTGCTTCCCTAAAGACCATATAGCTTTGAATTTATTATCAACCTAAGATAAGTAGACGCTAAAGAGGAATTTCACAGATCCTTCGCTCCCTTCGGATTATATGTCTGAACATACTTCAGTTTGTGTGTTCTTGAGTAGTGTAAGCAACCTCACTATCAGATCTAAATCTACTTCCGCTGTTTATCAACCCATCACATGCCAGCTGAATCTTTCTTGAGGAAAGTTTTAGAAGAAGTGTGAGGCGAAGAGAAGTGCTTTTTAATGGTTTAGTAAATGTAGTAATGTTGTAATGTTGATATCCAAATACAAAACAAACTTCTTGGTTGTTTGGGACACTGAATGTGTTAAAGCTGGTCTGCTGCAACTAGATATTCCTATTAGAAGATGCAGGAAACCAAAGAAACCACAGTGATTATGTAATAAGGAAATATTAAAACAGTTCTGGTCTCTCCACGTAAAGTTACTCTAGCATGGGTAAAGTGGTGAATAAATGTAGCATTAGCTGGCTTATGCTGCCCTCTATTGTCTACACATTGGTGCAGTATAAAAATGTTAAAATACTGATGTATTAGGTGCAAAAGGCAGCCTTTAACAAATAATAACCTAAACATGAACACCAAATACTGCACATTTACAACACAAATTGGTCCAGTACAGTTCAGTATATTGGCAAAATAACACAGCCACATGTTCGTGTTTGGCTATCATGAGTCTTCATCTGGCCAGACATCACTTTCTATCAGCAAAGGCCAACAATATAATAAACATATAATATGATATGCATAAATCTCACCTGAAAATAAGAATCATTGTCTTTTTAGCCTTTTATATGTACAAATGGAAGTCCTCTTCTAGGGAGTCCACCATGTTGAAGCAGAATCAGAATCACTTTATTGGTCAGGTGTGTGTACACACACAAGGAATTTGACTCTGGTTCACTGTGCTCTCAATTGTACATACAGGTAGAGACATGCAGTTTAACAAGGAACATGACACAAACTGAATACTGGCACTAGATGTGGCCCTTTGGATTTCTCATAGCTGTTATAGTTTTTCCTTCATGCTAGGAAGGAGAGAGCAAGGGGGTTGCAATCAGCAACTAATACTAAATCCTACACACTGGACCCACAGTAATATGACAGCTTGATACTGGTATTTAGAGAAAATTGTACTTTTTTTTTTTTAACCACAAGGACTATGTCACTAACAGATTTTGTCTTTGTATTTTGTTCCTGCAGTTTCAATGTTTATCTTCTTCCAAACATTCTCTCTCCAACAAATAATCTTAAATGCTATATATACAATATTCCTTGCTACTAAACATCACAGTAGAGTACATCTCAGGCCAAAACAACCAACGAGAATCCACTGACAAAACCAGTGATTTTACCTTGCAGATAATCGTTCGTTCACTAAAAGTGCTTGTTTTGGTAACTCACATGTTATACTAGGGATGTGAAAACATTATGGAAAGGTACACATATACATGCAGAGATGGACCTTTTGTTCATCTAGAAAAAGTCATTCAACAATACCGACTCTGTTTTGGTCAAAATAGATCCTTAATTCACAGACATGGATGAGAAAAACTATAGGCTACAGCCTCAACATGACCCTGATGAGGATGAGTGGTTACAGATAATGGATGGATAGATAGATGAGAAAAAACGCAGTTTCGGTCGCTCTCCTCAGTTGCACACTGTGGGACTCACATTCACGAACATGCTCTCATGGCCAGTCAGGCTTTGTAAACAAATACCCAGAAAGACTAATAATAACACTAGGGAAGGGAGTGTGATGTCATACTCAGGAGACCATGACATATCTAACTGTAGCAAATAATTGTCTGCTGCTAATGTTTTAACATTTAATGATTCTCTAGATGCAATAGAAGCCCAAATAACTTAGTTCTCGATTTACACTCAACAAAAAACACTTTTGTTTTTGTTAAAGTAAAAACCTTTGCCCGCAAAACACACAAAACCTTTTCCCAATTAGGTTAATAGGTTTGTTAAAATTCGTGTTAGTGAGCACTTCTCCTTTTCCGAAGATAACTCACCAGACAGGTCAAGCATACATTTCAGATTGTTTGACCAAACTATGCCCCTTCTGCACACAGCTGTCGAAATCTTTCCAGTTTGTAACTGTAAACTTTCTGGATTAAACATACTAGATATATGCTTTAGGGTTGTTGGTATGCGTTTTTCCCTGCTTGTAGTCTTCTATGCTAAGATAAACTAAACATGTTAGGCTCCATCCTATCACAGTCTCTTTGAAAGAAAGCAAGTAAGCATGGTTCCCTTCCACTCTTTTTTTAAGCATATTCTTATGCATGAAGTCCTTTTTTAAATAAACTGAACTGCACTTTGAGAAGACATAAGTAATGCTGGCCGGCCAATACTGTCACCAGATGTCAGGACACATACAGACAGCAGTTTCTGACCAAAGTGGCCACAACAATATCATATAATTTCTCACATTAACTTTGCCCCCTACTCCACTATTGTAAGTTGTGCACTTCCTTCTCACTACTCTGTACAGACATTCAAAGAATGAGCTCCCAGCTGGAAACAATATTTAGAGAGGGATGGAAGAGAAATCATTTGTCTCCCTTTGTTTCATTATGTCATGATAAAACCTTTGAACGCTCACCTTGATCTGACAGTAAGTGTTTTGCTTGTGGAGAATGGCCCGATAATAGCAGAACAATAGCAGAGGTCGTTGCCGACAGTTTCAAAGCATTTTGTGTGTAGCTGTGAGAGAAAAATAAAGAAAAGCACTATTCATTCAGATTAAAAGCCAGTTAACAGATGGCTGTATGATCCAGGATCACTAAGCTTTCACCAAGATGGATACCTTTATTTTAGGTAAAATATATTTAATCTACATTAGTGATTAATTCATTTGTTCCAAGTAATTTAACTTAATACTTTGGTCAATGATGAATTAAGGTGACAGTATAAGTTGGAATTGTTGCTTGAAAGTTGAGCTGTAATGCATATTCCAAGAGAGCCTCTTGTCCCATGCTTCATCTCCCATCACTTCAGACAATTTCAGTGTGGGCTGTTTAGTTTAGACTCCCCCAGCTAGAGTCTGGGTGGGCCTGTTTGACAAAAAACATCTCTAAATGAAAATGTAGCCAAAAAGAAAAAAAGAAAAACAACAACATGCCATATGATAGAAAAATTACAGTAACAGGAAATTAAGACTACAGTATATCAGAATTTAAAGATGATAGAGCAAATATTTTTCTGCTGTGTGTGTCCTGCAGAAGAGGCGTGCTACATCTCCATGAGAGTCGGGGGATCCATGACCTGGGTCTGCCTCGCTGGGAGCTGACCTTGTGTTTGGTCGTGGTGGTCTTCATCCTCTACTTTAGCCTGTGGAAAGGTGTCAAGTCTTCAGGGAAGGTAAAAGCCTGAACCACCAAACAATTGTTGCTCTCTCGATTTTACAATCATTTATAGCTGTGATTCTGTTACAGAGACACTTTGCAGGCATGTTATGAAGCAGGTCAGTATAAACAGGTGGCTGGTGGGCCAAAAAGGTCTCGTAAAGATGCAGTGATAAACATTATGTGGATCAGAGACTATTAGCTAAATTACGCTACATAATATACTCTAGTTACTTATAACAAACTATCAAACAACAGTATTCATATCACCATTATAGTGTTTAAGTTATTAATCATATCATAGAGTATATTTACATCATTTATTTATTTTTACCCTTTTATCCCTCTGTGCTGTGTGTATATCAGGTGGTGTACATCACAGCTACCATGCCATATGTGGTCCTTTTTGTACTGCTGATCCGAGGCATAACTCTACCAGGGGCCAAGGATGGCATCAGGGCCTACCTCCACGTCGACTTCAAGCGACTCAACAATCTAGAGGTTAGAGACAGTGCATGTTGGTCACAGCATCCATGGGTATTGTAGATATTCTGAATGTGTTGCCATGGGATCACAAGTAAAGAAAACATTGGGATGAGTCTTGCTTTAAGTATGAAATTCAGATAAAGATTTAACATGTACGATGATGCAACAGTGTCAGAGTCTACGTAGATTTAGAGAGCCTTCTGTCTATATATTTTATTGGATGGGTGGAGTAACTCATGCTCTGAGGGTGAAAGGCTAGATTCCCACTAGTGCCTCCCATGCAGAATGTGTGTATATGAATGAGTCTACTCTATGCACGCATACTTCAGATACGATCTACCACTAGCTGAGCTGATGTGCATGTGTTCGGGTTGAGAACAAGTTCAGTACTTATGCACTTAATTCACATGTTTTGCAAACCAGAGCCATGTGCTCCTGACTGACAAATAGTAGATAGATAAACATTAGTTTTCCAAAGAAAGGCACATTGCTTTGCCTGGATAGAAGGAAATCTGCATTTACATTCAAGTCAGTCGCTGTCTGTGTGGTTTAGCCTGAAGCATCTTTTTTAGTAATTTAAAAGCTTTCTTGTTTTTCTCTTTTTTTTTGCCATAGGTGTGGATTGATGCTGCCACCCAGATATTCTACTCACTAGGAGCAGGATTTGGAGTGCTCATTGCATTTGCAAGTTATAACAAATTTGACAACAACTGCTACAGGTAAGCACTTGCACTGCATTTGTCATTTTTAAAAGCTCAAAACAAGCCCACAGCAACATAACATCCTGCTGTTTTTTAGTGTTCTGCCTTTTCCAGCATGTAACTGGATCATGAAGCAGCAGAGGTGATGCTAATCTGTTCAGCTGACCCCAATGGCCAGGTGTTAGCAGGGCAGATAAAGTACAGGCCAGGAAGGGTTGCCAGATAATAGCCAAAGGCTGTATGTTGACTGGTTTGTCCCAGTGCTGCTCTCCTTCAGAAAAAAAACAGGCATGAGATTGTGAGCTTGGCTAATCTTTTCCAACATAAATAGGTTGCAGTGGTCGGCTGGAGACAAGTGTTGTTAGCAAAACCCCCCCCACTTCCCTTGTCGTCTCTCACTTCCTCCACTTTCCTTAACCTCAAAAAGGGCCTCATGCCTTCCTCCTCTTTCATGTCCCATTTAGAGATGTTTATAGACTGCTAGCAGGTGGGATTTGTATTATGCCCTTGGTAGCAAATGGACAAATCTGAAGTGATGCTAGTGATGTTAGAAAAACAAGTGCTTTTCCTTAACAAGTGGAAAACTTGAAAACAGAAGAGTGGACGGTGAGGATGCAGCACTGCTGTCATTCTTTGCCAGTCATGTCTACTGCTGTTTTTAGGTACATTTTTTCTAACTTTCTAAAAAATAACCAATTAAAAAAAATAAATTAAAATTAAATTAAAAACATAATTATTTAAATTAACAGTAAAAACAATAAAATGTTTCAATAGTATTAAAGGCAGTTAGATTAAAGTAATACTGCCTGAGGTTTGCACTTCTTTCTTTTTTATTTCTCTGATCATGTTTACATACACAATATATTGTTATGACATTTTCTGTCTGTAATTATTGTACTTGTCTTTAATGTATTTTAAGTATTGAGTGAAGAGAGAGACCAAATAAAAACTGAGAGAGCCTTTAGAGCCTGCACGCAATAAAAAAAGAGTAAAGGTGAAGAAAAAAAAGTCAGTGGGAAGAAAGTCCTACATTGAGATATTTTTGCTTTCTCAGCCCAGGAGGTAGCCAAGGTCAACTTGAACTTATTCAGTTTGTGAGAAAACTGCAGATTAGTGGCAACAGGCCAGCACTCTAATTACTGATCAAACCACCAACCAGGAGCAGAGAACAAAAGCTTCTCATTATCCCGATTATCCCTTCTAAAACACAGTGTCTGAAGATCAACCATAAAAAACTTTAAAGGTATCATGACACAAATGGCCTGATTTAGACTATGTCCAGCTCAAAGGAATGGTACTGCCTTAAAATCTCTTATGCCATTAGGTAGGTGTCCCTGTTAAAAAATATAAAGTTAGTAAATCTTTGATAACCCATTTTTTCAGATTTGACTTTGAGTTTTAACATTTCAACAGTTTATTAGTTGAGATTCAGCAACCAATTTCTGACTTGACGAGGTTTGTCAACGTATATAGATTCACTTACATTAGTTAATTCTAGTTAAAAAAATAACACTAAAAATAATTTTCCTCTATGATTCCTCTTGACCCCATGTGTCATTAAGCATACAATAAGGCACAGCAGCTTTGTATACATAGTTGGAAGCAGATGACAAAACACTGCTTGGCACAGTGTCTGGAAAATTTAGGTTTATGAAAACAGCCCAGAAGGAACTGTTGGGTTAACTAATAGGAGCATGTATTCATCTATGCTACAACTGAAAACCTAAATGGACAGTTGAGTAGTTTAGAAATAGAAAATGTTGAAGAAACTCTGCTTTCCTTTAAAAGTTTTTGTTTCATGTGTTTTGTCTCTAGGGATGCTCTCCTGACAAGCACTGTGAACTGCGTCACCAGTTTCTTCTCAGGGTTTGCCATCTTCTCTGTGCTTGGTTACATGGCTTACAAACATAAGGTGAAAATAGAAGATGTGGCAACAGAGGGTAAGTGCTGATGTTCCATATACAAACAGTATTCTAAAAACCTGTGTTTTGTAAACTTTGTTTATGAAAGTCATAACTTTTGTGAGTGCAAAAAAAAAAAAAGTTTCTATGTATGTACATACAGGGGCAGGATTGGTGTTTATCATCTACCCTGAGGCAATTTCTACACTGCCTGGCTCAACATTTTGGGCCATTGTGTTCTTCATCATGTTGCTGACTTTGGGTATTGACAGTGCGGTAAGTCCCAACAACCACTTTAACTATACTACTACTACTACTACTATAGAACACAATCATATTTTTATGACTAGAAATGGAAATCAGTTTAAGCAGAATGATGGACAGCAACAACTCTGTTACATAGATAGATATGAAATGGATGTGGCAAATAAGTATATTAAAAGTGAGCAGGTAGTACTTGTATAAAAGTGCAAATACAGAAATAGACCCAAGTTGAGGGGTGGATATAACTAACTAAATAAAATTGTTCGTCTAATGTTTCTTAAATGAGAATTGCCTGCTCCCCTGCCCCCCCGGTTAATGATCTAGTGCTAACTTTGCTGTGTCAGAATAGAACAGTATACATCTACATGCCCTCAGGATAGCAATGATATTGTATCGTGTTAGATAGCTTAGCAGCCCATTAAACCTGACATTTCTTGGAAAGTAATGGCCATTATATACTCACTGCGCAAGTTAACTGCTGTAAACTGCAGTTTTCCCCTAAAGCGTGTTTAAATGATGTGAGATTACCATGACTTATCATATGAGCAATTATTCTGCTATGACAATGAAATAACACAGTAAAATGTCTTCTAAATCAGGTAGACTAAATAAATGTCAAGAGTAATGTATTACCAAGATTCGTTTTCCTTTTACTTGCACACCATTTGAAGAGTGAGCATGCTGGCCCAGCACTTCTCTGGTGTGTAAAAATCTATATGATTCTTGATGACTGATGGTGTGTGTAAGTGGTAGAATTCAAGCAATAAGAGTAAAGTAATGTAGACTAAACAACGTGTTAGTGTGTTCAGCATTAAAGTGACTGCAAAGGGTCTACTGCAACAAAACTTGTTTTCTTTGATATTTCACAAAATCTGCCCAGTGACTCACTCGGGCACTAATTAAACAAGGGATGTTTAGAAAATCTCAGCAAATGTATAAGTTCTTAAGTCATTCTTTCAGTCAGATCAGATGTAGACCACGTCATGATTATATGCTGTAATGCACTAAGTATGTGTATGTTACTGTATTGTGTTAGTGTTTGAAAAAAAAAGTTCCATTTTATTTAGTTCTGTCAAAATAGAAAGAAATATGGAGCGGCGTTTAGCTCAGTTGGTAGAGCAGATGCCCCATGTGCGAAGGCTCAGTCCTTGCTGCGGAAGCCCAGGATTCGAATCCGACCTGTAGGTCTTTTCTGCATGTCATTCCCCGTCTCTCTCTCCCCACATTTCCTGTCACTCTTCAGCTGTCTCTATCAAAATGAAGGTTGAAAAGAAATCAATCAATCTTTATTCAAAGAACCTATGATGTTGCAAAATGACTCAATTAAAAGTTTAAAAAGTTTGGAAGGATATTGCTACCTATACCCTTTTTTAAAAGTTACATTTACCATGCAAGTCTAAATGAAAAGAAAGTATGCTACATTTACAAGGACTGTACACCAAAACATTTCCATTTACTTTAAATAGAGATGATTGTTGTTCAATGCCTTTTTAAAATTCTTGTTATTGATAATTACATAACACAGTATATGGCTGTTCAGTTTAATATACAGTATAAAAGTTTAGGCAAAGGAACACTCAGTGAGTAGAGATTTCTTAGTGTCATGTCTCTCTCTGTTTTTGTCCACCAGATGGGTGGCATGGAGGCAGTCATCACAGGCCTGACAGATGACTTCAAGATCCTCAAGAGAAACAGGAAGCTCTTCACCTTTGTCACAGCCTTTGGAACATTCCTGGTTGCCCTACTCTGCATTACCAATGTCAGTATCAGAATTGAAATTGCCATATATTGACACTCAATACTCAAATGAAATACTTGTCAAAGTACGACTGAATGCCTGTTGATGTGTTGTTTTATTTATTATTTAACTCCTGAGAGGTAAGTATTCAGAAAAATCTAGCTGTATACAAAGAACAACTTAGACCACAAATTAAAATGTTTTTGGTGGTTAAGATTTGGTGGTATACCTTGGTATACCCAAGTCTCATGGTGTTATGTCCTTATAGAAAGAAAACTCAAACATGTCCGAAATGAATGAACAAATGCATCACACTTATCACACTTTAGAAATTAATTCAAGCTGTATGCAACTATTAATTTAATCTGCAGTGCTTATCCATTCACATGGTACTAGCAACAAGGAAAAATGCTTAACGATTACAGAAACAGACTGGGGACAGAAAAGTATTTTGTTAGTGATTCACATGGTTTATTCCCTAAATCAAATTGATGAAGTTATTCAGAAAATGCTAGTTCCCTGGCACTAGATACAGATTGTATCACTCAGGATACAAATCAAAGATTTATTGCACAAAAGCTCTAATACACACGTAATCCCCTCTTCTTCCAAGAGAGTTTTGTTTATGCTCAGTGACCATTGGCTGCTAACTGCACACAAGGGTGCACTTATCTTCAAGGGTGCGACTTTATGTACTACACACACTAAATCTTCTCTATCTCTTTCCCTCCCTGTAGGGTGGCATCTACGTGCTGACCCTGTTAGATAAGTATGCAGCAGGGACTTCTATACTATTTGGTGTGTTGATCGAGGCCATTGGAGTGTCGTGGTTTTACGGTATGAAACATGAATATTATGAACACTTTTTTCCACTGCAGCATTACATTTGCAAGAAATTAGTGAGATAAAATGGAAATATCTTATTCACTTCCATTCTCACCCTCTTAATTTAATCTCAATGTAAAAACAAACAAACAAACAAACAAAAAAAGACAAGAAAAAAGGATACAGCGGGTCAAGTTAATAATATAATCTGTTTTTAGATTTCAGCTAGGTAAAAACTACAAACACCAACTTCAGCAATATACAAGTTTTTATACTTTGTGTACTCAATGTAACTTTTCTAGAACACCCAATTGTGATCAATGTAACAACTTAAATGTAAATACTAATAGTCAACTTATCTCACTTTCATTACTAAACAAAATGATGCAAAAAAAAGACCCCAGGAAACAAACCATGATACATAAGATTGTATGTGGGAAGACATAGCAGGCTTATCTAACCTATCAAGCCTAGTCCATCTTGCCACCATCTGTACACCCTCAGTAAAGGGATAGTAGAATTACAGAAAAACATAAACAATGTGGAAGAAACCTAGAGGGCCCATTTCATGAGAGATCCCATAGCTGGCAAGTTATGCAACCAGAGCTAAAAACAAGACAATCAGTATGGATAACAGCATGGCAGCATCTTGATGAGATAATGAAACAAATAAGTCAAAGACACATGATGAGTCATGTCAACTCAAGGTCATGCTGGAAAAAATAAATAAATCTGTGGATTATCTTGTGTTGAGTTTCCTCCTACTGTCCAGTGAGATGTGATACTTCACAGAAAGGACTAGTCTGTTGATTTAATATTAAATGAATGTATAACCTATTCCTGTAACTTTTCATGCTCACTCCAGGTGTGGACCGCTTCAGTGAAGATATCGAGCGAATGATGGGGTTTAAACCAGGACTCTACTGGAGGCTGTGCTGGAAATTTGTCAGCCCAGCTTTTCTGCTGGTGAGAGGAATAAGAAAAACAATAACTGAAGTAGACGTTGGGTTGATTATCTTTCACAGGGACAGCATCTCATCCTAAACCAAAGTCAAAATTCTGCATATATATCAACTTAATTTTTTCAATAATTGACAATTAAACAGGTGTAACATTTAAACTTTTCCAGTAATTGTCATTCAGAAATGTTTGCAAGTTATTACAACATGCATTACATATTTTTGTTATGTCAGTGATGCAGTGCTGGTCAGGTCAGTTGTAAGAGTAGTTGAATATGAATTGCATTCATATGAGAATCAATAGCTAAGTAATATAATAAGTTGGATGACATGCTAGAAAAAAGCAGTCACCCAGTACCCCCTGTTTTCAACATGCACCTTTGTGCTAGTAACACAGGAGATGATTAATGTAATTGAGAAAAGAATGATACAACTCCACATCCTAGAAAATTATTTTCCACGTTACCCAACCCTTTTCTTATCCATGGATGTGCACTGCATTTAATTCACTATACACTTACTTATGAAGACACAAACATGCACAATACAAGCAACACCAATAAAAGTATATGAAACACTCCTAATGTGTTTTTACCACTTCTCTTTCTTCTTCCTATCATAGTTTGTGGTGATAGCCAGTACTTTGACATCGTCAGGCCTGAAGTATGATGACTATGTCTTCCCTAACTGGGCTAACATAGTCGGCTGGAGTGTGGCGATGTCCTCAATGCTGTTTGTACCCGTCTACGCCATATATAAATTCATGACTGTACCGGGGACGTTCAAAGAGGTCAGTATCTAAATGTGTTGGTCATACGGGGTGAAAAAGTCATGGCAAGCTGCTTCATTAAAGCTTTTTTGTAGATATATTAATACATTGACTTCAATTATTGCCAGGAATATCGCTGAAGAGGAGGGAATATGGTAAAAACAATTTGTAATGACACAGGCGCTTAGTAGGAACAGATTGTACTGAGATACATGATACAAATAAAATCTCTCACACAAGATGTAGCCAAATTTAAGCACAGATAAAAAGGTACAATTGTGTCTAAAGGGAATACAGCATGTTATTTTCAAGTTTTGTTTAAAAGAAGAACAATCTTTAAGTGAACTTTCCAACTTGATGACACTGGCACTGTGAGAACACTTTCAGATGAAATGATCACTTCAAAGCATTGAGAGTTTATGATTGTAATCATCAAAAGCAGCAGAGAGCTATTTTCATCCCTCAGCAGTCAGCCAGTGCCAGCTTCACTCTAATGTAACAATTCCCACATCCCATTGGCATTTCCCGTTGGTACTCAAGGTTGAAGATACTTCTCAGGTTCTCAGGCGGCACATTCTTCCTGAAAACTGTCAGTGCCTATCAAGTTCACCTCCACATAATAACCAAAACAAACATGAAGTTCCTGATAAGGATTCCTCATGGAGTTGCAAAAACATTGGCATATTTTCCAAGCGATAAAGTAAATAATGTCTGTTTTAGTAAGGTCTTGTACAAGTCTTCCCTCTTACATCACAAGTACTACATGGCCCCTCTACAAACATGCATTTGTGAAGAGAAGGTTAAATATTTAAAGTAAGAATCAAATAAATAAAAGTTTAATATATTTAATATATTTTTTATATTAAAAGACAAGTGTAGTGTTCAGTATGTGTGCCATAAATTGTTGTGTGAAAAGTGTTGAGAATGATGTGTTGTAATTACTTGTTTTGCAGAGGATAGCCTATTGCGTCACTCCAGAACATGAGCATCATTTGGTGGCTGAAGGAAATGTACGCCAGTTCAAAGTAAGGGAAAAATGTGTTTTGCTGACAGTGTTGTTTAAACTGGCAGCATGGCTGCAATTAATCTTTATTTGAACACATTCATTAGTTGTGAAATCGACTTGTACACTGATTATTACTATAATAATATCATAATATAACTATATCAAAATTAAGTATTTGAAGAGTAGACAAAAAGTAGACAGATCATACTTTAAGGTGTACTTTAAAGACATTTTTACCCAGGAGAAAACAGTGCATCGGCACTTCTAATGGAATAAAATGCATTTGACATTAACTCACAAAACAGAGATCTGTCTTTGTTTTCCAGCTCAGACATTGGTTGGCCATCTGATGCCAAATACCCATAATTCCGTCATCCATAATCACATCTGGCGTTTGGAGTTCCTGTGTGCCACCAATGGTCAGACAGACGACGACAGCAACAGACTCAAACCTCTTCTCTCTGTGCATTTACTACCCAAGGCCTTTGTTGTCAATAGTAGCTTGAAGCACTTTGATTTCAGAGTTATGCCTGTTAACATGTCGATAGCATTCGACAGCTTCAGCTCATAAGGAAGGGACATCCAGTGGGGAAAGTATACTGTTTTTTTGCCCACTGACATCATTGGTGTCTATATACTATTTTAATTAATCATAACTTATGATTTTGTATAGTTTGTAATGTTATTTTTCTCTTGAACAGGACAGAAATAACCCCATCTCTCTCTGTACTACTATACATGGAACCGAAATGTGTTAAATTGTTAAACCTTTTTTTAGGCATATGATTATTTAATATGTTGATAAACAATAATAAAATATAAAAACTAAATAAATATTGGAAGAAAGTTCTTGCCGTTGTTTCGGTAGAGTTGCTTATCTGTGTCAGTGCCTTATCAAGCGAGACACTCCATGTTTCTTACAGTCCGTACGGGAAGAAAAAAGAACTGTGTTGACTCAGGAACCGACTAAATCAAACCACAGTTTGTGGATGGCAATCTCTCGATTTGACCCAGTCCTTTGATATTCAAGCCAAAGAGCTGGAGGTCAACAGTGCATCAAGGTCAAGCTCCTTAGTGAAGAGAAAGCAGGCCTGATATAATGCTTTTGTGTCACATTCTGTTACAGAAAAGGGAATAATGCATGCAATTCTCCAAAGCTTTAAAAACAACTGAGACAGGCTTCATTCACACCCTATGCTTTGAAAGGCCAGGCATTAATCTCAAACAAAGACTAACTTGGTCATTGCCTGGCTGCTTAGTGAAGGTGAAAAATTCAGCAAAACAAATGGCGTAACTGTTACAAACTGTTTTGTATTATTGTTGTGTGACTTTTACTTTACCAATCTTTGTCAGTTCAGTGCTTCTGAGGAATATCTGTGGCTTTTCATCCAAAGAAAAAATGATTAAAAAAAAGAGAGGGAGAGAGAGAGTACATGTGTGTGTATTGAAATTTTGTTTCCAACCTTACAGTACAACAGTGGAGGGTGGGTGACAACTGTCAAATACCTCACTGCACTATATATTGATTATTATGTTAAATGCATGATATCAACTCTTACATTTTCACTTGAAACATATCTTGTGATGTTCCACTTTTTCCTCACCATAGAAGTGCCAATATTTTCCTTTAGGAATGTTTTTGATTTTCTTTGATTTGTTTCCTTTTTATTTATTGGAGTGATGTTGAATTTTAACCTTGAATCATAACAGACCCTTGCTGAAAGGAATAAAGCCACAAAGGAAAAAAAAAATCAAATATATGTGGAATATATAAGAATATATAAAAATATATAAATATATTCTTTTGTTATATCTAATCTTGTATTTATCAAATTGTTTATAACAAAACGTGAATGTAAAGTATTTTAAATGTAACTGTCCACAGTCATACCATGGTGTTTTGATGTATAGCTAAGGTGAACTATTTAGAAAAAATATTCTTCAGTGTAACTCTGGGCTACTTTGTCACATATGGATGTGAACAAATAAACCTTAGCTTTCCTGGACTATGTTTACAAAAATACTGTGTACAATACCAATGTCCTGTTGAACGTGAGTGACAACTATCTATGAAGAAGTCTAAAGTATACACTATGATAATAAAGAATTTCTTCTACACACACTTCAAGACATGTATTCTGATTTATTGTCATTTTTCAGAGACTTCGAGGTATGGGACCTTCTTGACTAACCGTTGACTTGAGGGCTTCTAACCCTGACTGACTGTGCCTTTCCACTGTCTTCTCCTTTGTTAGCCTACTATATCACTGACATAAATAAATGTAAGATTAAAGATTTAATACTTACTTCTTGTCCCAAAAGATTTTGTCCACGTTGTATCGCCATTGACTAATAACTTTTTTACTTTATCTGGCTGTTAATAGTTCTTACATTTTTGTTGTCCTTTGTTATGTCATAGATTTGAGTGAAATTAGTATGCATGCTAACATTGTTAATTATCTGAGTTTCTTTTTTCAGTTTGAACACATTACTAAAACTACAGCATACATACATATGGCTTGCTGATTTCCAATAAATTGGAAACTAGGAAAGAAAGGAATATCCCTAACTGCAGAAGAAAAAAGCAACAATTTTAAGGGGGAAAAAAGAAATGAATACTGATAGTCTTTTCAAGATGAAAAAAACCCACCAGATAATGAAGATTTATCAAAATATATCTTTATATTTGCAATTTTGAGTTTTGCCTGAAAAAAAAAAGTCAGTCAGAAAGTTCACTCATTATTATGAGTAGGGGCAACTGGGACAAACAAAATGTCTTAATGTAATACTCCCAAAAACGTATTTTGTAAAAGCAATATTGTTAGAATACAGTGTACTGATCAGGAAGCTTTTAAACTATCTGAAGTCAAGTTCATAGGAACTTATTGGTTTACATGACCTGGTTTTGACCTCTGTATAGAGCTGAGACAGGAAGACTAGATGGTGAATAAAACAATCTGGATCTTTTCCAGCATGCAACTTAAGGAAAAAGTCAGATGTTACTATGTTAAGCCAGTGGAATGCCTGTGTAAAAGGGACTATAAACATTTTTTTACCACCCACTCTAAACACTTTACCACTCAACGAGTGCTCCATCACCTGTAAAATGAGGGAGGGCTGAGTGCTGGCATGGTGGTGCAGTGGTAGGAGGTGGTTCAGTGGCACTGTTGCTGCACAGCAAAAAGGTACTGGTGGTGGTTATTTATTTATGTATTTATTTATTCATTCTGTCCTCTAATAAAGACATAAATATGCCATCTAACTAGTGAACATATTAAAATCTACTAAGAGGACCTGGAGGATAAGGTGAAAGAGAGCAAACACTGAGTGGTAGGTAGCTGGACAAATGAAATCACAGACATTTGTAATGTGAATCTACTCAAACTAATGAGTTATTTATTATTATTGTTATTTTAAAATGTCTTAAAATGGGGCACTGGTGTGGTGTCATTTAGCTCAGTTGGTAGGGCAACTGCCCCATGTACGAAGGCTTAGTCCTTGCCGTGGCGGCCCAGGGTTCGAATCCGACCTGTGGCTCTTTCCTGCATATCATTCCCCATCTCTCTCTCTCCCTACATTCCTGTCACTCTTCAGCTGTGTCTATAGAGAATAAAGCTTGTAAAGGCCAAAAAAATTAAAAATGGGGCACCGGTTAGCTCAGTGTGTGCGCCCCATGTACAAAGGCTCAGTCCTTGCCACAGCAGCACAGGGCTCGACCACGACCTGTGGCCCTTTGCTGCATGTTTCTTTTTTTTAAACTCTTTTAAAACACTAATGACATTCATGGACCCAAAGTTCATCAGTTTCTGGTTTCAATTCAAGCTCCATAGCAAAAGTATCAATATTGTGAATAATCCTGAATTAACCAGATGTAGAAAAACCTTAAATTCTGCAACACAATTGTATAATTAATAGCTATTGGTGTTATTATTAAATAGACTTCTTGTTCCATAAGATACTGAATCCCAGAGTAACATAATGGTTACATTAGTTTTGCTGCAGCATCTTAGCAGTGGATATGTGATCAAGACAGTTTATATTGAGACATTTGCAAACTGGAAATAACATTTACTGGGCTGAAGGTAGCATTTTCCCCTTTATAAACATCTAATTTGATGATGAACAGTTCCATAGCAAATAATCCCACCTTTGATCTGTTGTTGTTGTTTTGAAGTGGGATGTGAATAGTCAGCCTTTTCCATATCATTTCATCTCTGTACTGCGTCTCAATGCCTCCAGTTCAACCTTAATGCAGCAAAAAGGTCAAAACCACAAACTTTCATCAGATTTGTTTAGCTAATAAAAGTCAAGCTGGACCACCACAGACTGCTTCTTAATTGGCAGCTCTGTGCAGTACTAATGTGATTGGGGCAAAGGAGAGCCATTCTCTAATGCGCCCCTTTAGACTGAGGACTTGTTCTATACTCATAATCCAATTGACAGGGAATAATCCATGTGACTGAGCAGTAAAACCTTTTGCACTTGGCAGGAACACTTCATGCAAAGAATCCTGACACAGGAAAAGCAGTGAAGGTACTGTTATGGAAGGTTTAGTTGTAAGAGCCTCTGTGGGAAGAATATTATAACTTACGTTTTGCTTCCCGTAGCTACAGTGAAAAAAACAAACATTTTGTCATTACAAAGGTCTAATGAAATGCAATGGTTATAAGTAGCTAGATGCAGCAGCATTTCAGATTCCAGTCAGATTTGGTGGCAGCTCTGATTGTGCCCCATGAGATCGGTCTACTGTATCAGTACTGTAATGTGTTCTTTGTTCACACAGTGATCTATACACACAGATGTATTCATCATTGCTGGTTTGTTGTGGACTGATAGTGGCAGGGTAGGGGTTACAGTGGGCTTTAAATCCAAATTTTGGAGGGTTAAACAGAGAATGTCAGACATTAATGCATCTCTTTGGTACGGAAAACTTTCCTTTGTTTTTCTTGGAATTGTGAAGGAATCCCAATGAGTGATGAGCTTTTCCACTAGGTATGATGTCCAACTGTGACAACAACAATCTTTCAATGCTAGAGGTTTAACAAAAATATTTGCTGGTACTTTAGCATGTGACTGCTCATAGATGTTGATAGATGAAATGCCCTATTAGGTGTTTTCCTTTTCTGAATGCCAAAGGTAATTTTATAGTAATTTGATCCTGCTGCTGTTTCGTTATATATGCAGCATTTATATCATGAAGTCACATTCTGCTCTAGTGTAACTGCTTGGCTAACTTAGACACTGTGCAACAACAAGGCAGCGCTAAGCGTAATATGATAGCCAGCATTCCTCAGGGGCAGGAAACTCCTCTCCTCCCATGGGCACACTCTGTGGATGATGCATTTCCTGTTTGTTTCTTGGGCCACCCCTACAAGTATATATATAAGAATCAGAGACCTGTAAAGACTCTGATCCTTTTCCCCACATTTGTAGTTCCATCCTTATATATCCATGTTAGCAAAAGTTATAATGTGGAGCCCCTTTCCTGTTTTCCAAGCAAAAGCAGACATGAATCTAAGAAACTCTAAATTCTGATTCCCATATAAGATATGGTTACACATGGCCACAGTTTCTTTGGTCTCATGATAAGCATTTATACAACCTGGACATGGACATGTGTTTATATGTGTAGGGAACCGAAAATATGTCTACCCACGGATCAACACTAACTTTTAAAAGTGGTTGCCAAGCTGGTAACCAAGCATCAGCTTTTAGTCACCAAAACTGAAAAACATGGTTGCCATTTTTTGGTCACCTTATATTTCGAGCAATACAATGTTCAGCAATGTTTAAAAGCTTCATTCCAGTACGAAAATAAGCAAAATTCTTTTAGTTTGTTTAATCTGATACTAAAATGTTACCAGTTAACGTATCCACTTTCCTTGGTATACAAAATACCAGTAGTGCAGCTGTTTTCATGTCCGTCACAGATCTCTCAAAAACTCAAGTGAACACACCTGCAGTATTGTCTAGTTCCATTTTTCATGAATAACAATTGAACATTTGAATATCACTAATGCAACAAATGTTAAACATTTGTTTTGGGGCGTATATTTCACTGTATACTTTCCCTATTGTTCATGTAAAAAAAAAAGTTGAAAGGGCAAAGAATTTGTTGCCAACCATTGCTGTCAGGGCCTCCTAGAGCAAGTCTATGCCCCATCTTCTATTTGATACATCAAAAGATTCAAAATGTTGTATTTGGGATTCAGATCTTTTTGCAATTTTGTAGTATTGTTTTTCTAGCCACACAAACATATTAAAATCTCATTTGAGTCAAGGTTGAATAACATAAATTTAGTTACTTTCATTGTTTCAGTTCAAGAGATTTTAAGTTTAGCACCTTCCATAGCGCTCTTAAAGCTACCAAATGAAAGCTTGAAAAGCCTGTAGTGTGTGTGGTGCAGAATACACATTCTAACATGCATATGTGCATATAAACAAACAAAAAAAAAACTACATGCCGTGTACACACACATACACAAACATACTTCCACTGTGCACCACAAAAATCTGATAGAAATCTTTCTGGGAGTGTTCCTATGAGGTTCAAGTTTAAAAATAGATACAGTGTTGCTCTTAGAAAGTGCTTAGAACATAAGCTGGAATTCACCTAAACTAAGGTACATGTTGAAATAACAGTCTGCACACATAGACAGTATAACGTCTGTTCATTCATTATCACACTCTAGATTATGTTTTTATGTTTATATAACAATGTATGTCATGACATTTCCAGTGGTGATATCCACAGTGATTTAATATAATCTAACTTCAATTTGATAATTTGAATGTGTTAATACCATTTGTTCTTGCTTGTTCCTATGTTTTCTGTCATGGTGCAGGTACTATAATCCATCATGTCATTGCTAAACAGACTTCCATGTGATTCCAAATGTTCACAGAGCAGTGAGGATAAGACCTGTGGTCCTATGGGCGGTCTGCACTTGTAAGCATGATGTATATCTTAGTCTGAACAAAATGTTTACTATTGACACTGAGGACATTTGTGTTTATTCAATCATTAAAAAATTAAATAAAAACAAGAACAGATCAGTGAGATTGAGTTATGCTGACCATAAGTTTCAGTTCACATCCATGCTTATCTCGAAAACATCGGCAACAACAACAGGAACCATTCTGTCTTGCTTTGACATAGAAATGAAAATGAATCAAATCAGAACCAGAGCCAACTGAACTTGGAAAGCAAAGTGCAGAGAGGAAGCATTTTTAAAATAAAATGCAGTGACCTTTTTTCCAATCTTTTAAGTACTGATGTGAAAATAAAATTATTTATTAACATAAGGTAGGAATTATCCTATTGTAATTATCTACTATTGTAGATGAGGTCTCATTAAGCGCTCACGGTGCAGCTACCTTACTTCCTGTGTGTGTAGGTCAGTTTATGTTTGTGAATGATTTCATTTAAGTATGTTTGAGTGTGCATGTGTAGGTGCCAAATAATAATAATTATTAACCACAGATGAACTGAGCACTCCAGCAGTTTCTTGGGATGAAAGGAAAAGCAAGGAAACCATCAGACCTTCTACAACAGCATAAATAAGTGTCACAATTCATACATAGATTAGCAGGCAACTTCTTCCCTTACACATGCAAATTTGGGGAACTCCAAATTTATTGAAAGTTTTGGCAGACCCCATCCAGGGTGCTTGCTGTATCTGTGTCTGTGTATACAGCAAACACTGGCAAACAACCTCAGTTTTCCTGACTGTGGTATAGGACAAATTCAGGCGAACAGTGTGGCCAACTACACTGTGCTTTAAGTCTATTTTCTTCCATTTCACATGTGTTACTACAGTGATTGTGTACTGGACCACAAGTGCTGCAAAAATGTGATGGGGTGACCAAGACATGATGAACTTAAGCTGCTGTTCATACTCTGCTCATGTGTACGTGTCACAATGCAGCCTCAAGCAACAGAACTATATTAACAGCACATTTTAACACTAACCCAACATGTGATATTTTCCCATCAATAAAGCCATTCAGCATCCAGAGAGCACCAGTGTAGTTTATTAAATTTGTCCATTTGGGACTTGTGGACAGCAAGCTAAAATAATTGTTGGTTTTAGTTTGTTTGCATTTTATTTATCTCACACACTTGCACATTCACATGCAGGTGATGCCATATACATTGCAGCCCATGGTTTCACTCTATTCCACTGATCTTCGTGTGACAGAAAAAAGAAGACTGCTTGCAAGTAAACGATGTAAGATTAAAAACTGACTGAGAGTAATGAGCTTTGCGTGTGCTTTATGAGGAAGGAAATGTGGTCATCACATTTGTTAGACGTCAAGCATACACTATGTGTAAACATAGCTTTTGTTTATTTACAGGGCACCTTCCGGGCAAGTTCTGAAGATTTAACACTATTCTCTGTAGTTTTTAGTAGGGCAGCTAAGGATTATTTTCATCATCATTTGATCTGATCAGTTTGATCAGTTGTTCATAACATTCCAGAAAAATGTTGATCACTGTTTCCCAAAGCCCAAGGTGACATCTCATTTTGTCCACCACCCAAAGATATTCAGTTTACGATCATAGAGAACTAAAAAAAAAAACAACAACAACGAAATATTCCCATCTGAGAAGAAGAAACGATTAAGACATTATTTTCTTTAAAAAAAAAAATACTCAAAATAAATAATTATCAAAATAAAAAGAGGAAGACCTCTTAGGTAATGGTAGGCTAGGATACTTCTAATGTCTAATGCAGTGTTATGAACCAAAACAAAGCATTACAGTTTGTTCCTATATAGAAAGGGGGGTGTGGTAGTAAGAGAGGGAAGTCAGTGAAAGCAGATGATGGATGTAACTTGTTGCATCAATTCCAAGCCACTGAATGCCTCCTGCTTAAATTTGTGCTGCATTTTCCATCCATCTTCATGGGAAGTGTTTTAAAAGTGCAGTGCTATTTTAGCAACTAAGCCCTAAGGCGAGGAATTTCATCTAGTTGGAGATTAGAGTTTTCTTTTACAGTACACTGATTTGTTTTTTCCGTGGTCAATAATAACTTGCAGTGTTTTTCAAACAGATAGAAAATTATAAATTAAAGACAATAAAGACAAGTCTTATTCAGATGTACCACAGGTAGTCAGGCTTTAAAAGCTATTCCCATGGCTTTCTGCCCATGAATGGTATTAAACTCTTAACATATAGCTTCCACAAAATGATGCCTGCCTTCTAACACTGATTAGACATAAACAACTGAATCTACCATGGTCCTAAATACAATTCATTTATTAAAATGAACATGAAGACACCAACTTACGACTATATAAACTACCTGTTCTCCTAAACAATGAATACCCACGTCTATAATGGTCTGCTCCAAAATCTTCAATGAATTCAGACAGATAATCAACATTGCTTCTCATTTGCAGGCAAACAAAGAGGTCTCTGCTATAATTTCAAAGACAAAATGTGAAACCTACCCACTACTGACGAATCTCTATGTTTACAACTACACATCACTGGCCAATGTTTGTTTATCATTACGCAATGCTGAAAAGAGTTTAGATGACATGCAAGGGCTATCTACAAAGACAAAGCAGAGCAGGATAAGGAAAACACAAATGGACCCTGTGGTGTGTGAGGAGACAATGTTTGTTTTCCACCTAACCCTGGGTTAATGTCTCCACCTCTTTGGATGTCTGGTCCTTGGTTCACTATTCTTCCATGCTCTTCGACACTCATTTTCTGTTTTTACCTTCCTCCTCCTCTCTGTATCTATTTTACTCTCTCATTTGTAATCCAGTTTGAGCTGGTTCCTAGTCTGCAATCTGTCACAGAAGGAGTATGGTTCTGATGTTATCATGTCCATCAGCAGTAGATTTCCTGAGAGGATGGTGTGTGTGTGTGTGTGTGTGTGTGTGTGTCCTTGTGGAATAATGGAATAAACTCCCATGTCGGCTTAGGTAATAAGCAAAACTGTGACTGTAGTTTCAGAGCAGATATTATTTAACATCAGCTGTTCCTTGTAGATGTGATTAAATAAGCTGTGTGTATTCCACATCACTGTAAGTTATTCTGCTTTGTCACCATATCTATGTGATAAGACACAGCATGTGCATTAAGTGTGTGTGAGAGGAGACATAAGGCTATGTTATCTGAGCTGTTTTCTTATCAGACAAATTTATAGCCTCAGCAGGGCATCTGGGAGCTGAGTTCCATAGATGTTATAAAGGAATTGAATGGCATACAGAGGGAATTAGAAATGGTTTATAATAGGGTAAAATATAGCAAAGCAAAGCAAGATATAAAAAAATATTACAGATCACAATTTGCCTTAGGGGGCTTTAGAATGTGTATAACATTCAATACCCTCTGGTACTGTATCTTACTGAAAATGTCAATCCAACTGATATGACCTATAACTAACACTAATGATACAGTATCACCGATTTGAAATCCAGATACTCAACACTGCAGTCTTTCCATGACCTTAACCATCTCCCTGAACTAAAGTATCATAACCATACTTTTTCTTACAAGTCACGTATAGATGTTTGAAAACGTTGTGGTGAAGATCCCAAACCATGATTGGTGTTTGTTGCTTTGGTTAGTTTGCCAGATTGAATAAGCATGACAAAGCAGAAAAAACATTGCAGTCTAATCTTTGCCAAATGAGTTTTAATCCTTTACAGCTGGTCTGATGTTCCCAGTCGACAGACCTCCTTACTTATAATTCTTAGCCATTAGGATAGCTCCTAAACTGAAAAGCAGTAGGGAGGAGAACTTTAAAGATGCTTGAGTTCGTAAACAGGGGAGCAAATAGTGATCGGACAAAGAAACACAAGATCTTGTGGGTATTATGTTTGCACTCAATTTCATTAGAGATTCGCTCACATCTCCTTCCAAATGCAAAACCACCAGAAATTAAAGTAAACACGCTGAGCAATGATAACTTAGGTCTGTCGCAACCTTACTGCGGAGGGGGCGTGGTGCATCAGCTGCAGGGGGACGGGTGGAGAGGGCTCAGGAGAGCAGCTGGGGTGGTGATTAACACACCTGCATCCAGTTGTCTAATCACTGTCCCCTTTTTAACACAACAGCATGCTGGACCTGGGGAGGATGAAACAGACACAGACACATGAGGGGTCGGCAGCAAGAGCGTGACAGCCGGCAGTGGTCGTGAGGACACGGATAAGCCTGCAAATGGTTCAGAATATTGTGTGTACTGTATCTACTCTAATAAATACGTGTCAAACCGTCATCACTCTCTGACTATCTCTGCTAAAGAACTTACAATGGCAACAGATAATGCCACACTTACAGTAGCAGAGTGATCACACCGTGCTTTCATCTACAGATTGGCCAGCAATCACAGAAATTGGTTGAAGTCGATTCCCCAGTTACTATCAAAAAGATTAAATTCTAAAATTACCAGTATTGTAAATAAACGCAAGCAAGATTCACAAGAATGTGAATAAGCTACTGCACCAACAAGCTACATTTATAGACTAATTTTAAAGCATGACTCTCGAATTAAAGACTCCTATATGCCCATTATCACTAAGAGTGCATTTGTATTTTTTTGATCAACCTTTTAAAAGCGTGCATCATTCCTAGCAACAGGATCAACCACACCTCTTTACTAAAGTAAAAGTTTGTCCATTCCTTGCTCCGAGCTTTCTGAAAGTATTCTCAGACGGTGTTATTCATTCATAAAGCTTGGGATGTTAGAAAGTAGTTTTATCAGACTTTGTATATTGTTTATATTGACACTGTATCTTTAATTGACATCCTTTAAAAATAAACACAGGGCAGACTGGGAAAAGCAGTTTGACCACATTCTTTCCATGTCACACACAAAATAAATGTTTCAACCAAAACAGATATAAAGTACTATACTTGATGGAATATGAGAGTCCACTCACTCCTTTTTTTGGGGCTACATCAACTAAATTGATGAAAGTTAATCAAATTAATGTATGTTACTAATGTATGAATGCTACTGTGTCACAGCTGACAACCAAAACTAGGATGAAACAATCAAACAAACAACTATTAGACCTCAGCACCAGGTACAAACAATCATGTACAATACACAAAATGACTACTAATGTATGTGAAACTGGGGGACTCAACAAATTTGTTCAAAGCGTTTCGAGGCCCTGTCCATGGTGCTGAGGGTCTGTGAACAAAACACAGCCCTGAAACACACAGCTATATTCAGGTAAACATGAACATGAACAAAAGGCCTTTTTCACAGCAGACATTTTGATTCAATGCCTGCATTCTACTCAACTATGTCGGTAAGCAACATGAGGTGTGACAGTGAGCCAACATGCACATAATACCAGGACTCTGAAACCATAGCAGTTAAATAGAATTTAGCCAATATCAATTTCATTATTTACAGCTGTGTTTGTTTCTTGCCATAATATATAAAGGACTTTGGACTGGTTGCACGGCAGACATTTTGACATGTCAGGAAACTCACAGGCGTATTAATGACTGCTGCATTCCACCTATTGTATGTAACCTACTGGGACCCTTTATGGAACTGTGCCATTGTTAAAGTTATTGTTACTGTAAGTCCACCTGTGTTTTTCTGGCCTTGACAAGTCAACATGTCTGCTGTGCAACCAGTCCATTGTACACTTTTGTTTGCAGGTCAGGCTATTTCAAGTAAAACAAACAGTGAGCAGAAATAAGAAGGCCACTGTCCTATTATTCAATAACCACATCATATCGGCTAACATTCCACTGGACTTAATTTCTCCCACTACAGAGTCTATTGATATTTCCGCCAACTCTCTCCTGTCCAAAGGTTTTCCAACTATATCCTCTTGTTTTCACTGGGGCACAGGTCCAGTTTCAGGGTCCATCAGTCAGTCATTTCATACACGTTTTAGCACTGTTACTCATATTATTAGCAATACTGAAAAAATGGCTAATTGGCCATTTTGCTTATTGCTAACTAAACCACAATGGACTGGCTTCGCTCTCTATTTCCCAAATACCTGTGACTGTATCCTGAACAATGTCACAGCAGCATAAAGCTACTAATTAAGGGAAATCAGCTTCACCTGGGGTCTCTTTGGCACCGTTTCTGGTAGTCGTGCAATACCACCTTTTACCACACAAGGTGACTGACATTTACCGCGAATAGAAATCCAGAGGGGCGCTGTTTCACTCTTGAAGCTCTAAAAATTGAGTAGGAGATGTTCTTGACAAAACGAGTCAAATACAGTATGACCAAAAACTTTTATTAGAATGACAGCGGTATTAATAACAGGAGAAACCTGTCGAAGCCTGTTGGATAATTGTCGCCTGCCTTCTGGATGATAATGCCACCCATAGACCAGCGGCTGGTCTATTATTGTTACCTAAATATGGCTGGTGGCTGAAATAGTCTAGATTAGCAATTGTCTCTGTCATTTAAAATAAGAAAATGTCGCAATCAAAATTACGTATACTGTATATCATACAGTATATGAACCACTTTTTACTCCTCCATATCAAATGAATGCAATCAACTATCTGAGTATTGAGGAGGTAAAAACTATAACTGTACATTGTTGAAAAATATTCTTGCTATTGACCTCATCAATTAAGTTAGCAAACTAAATAGCAAACGAAATATCTATTTATCTAATACAGAGACTGACCATCTTGTGTGTCAGGAACTAGACCCATAGTTAAAAACCTCCAAGAAACCCAAATAGACTGAAACCCCCTAAAAGTTTAATCTAGCTCTCAGTCATACACTGGTAAAGCTCCTTTTGAGACAATATAATACCATGGGCAACTTTTCAGTCACCGGAGTAACCAGGCTGCATGGCATTAATTGTCCACAGAGGCAGATCTTCAGTTTCTAGAGACAAAGTGAAAGGGCCCCTGGGGCCACGTCAAGCTAATGATGGCAGCCACAGGTAATTGGATAGACTTAAGTCCCCTAAAGCACAGTATTAGAAAATCCTAATCAATGTCACTGGTAGAAAGACAAGGGGTGCTTAGCTTTCACAAGCAATTAGATTTAGCCATGCAGCTAAGTACTATTCTTTCAATCTCAGAGAAATCCCCTCCTTCAGACAATAGTCTCATGAAATTCTTAGAAAGTAGACAGGGTGACTGTGGGAAAATATGTCGCAATAAAACCAGAGAAATTAACTAAAAGGTTTACTTCACATCTTTCCACAACTGTTGACAATATTATAACTGATTACCACGTCACTTAAAAAAAAAGGTTTATTTATTCATTTAATTGTTTAAGCTACCCTAATCTAAACAGACATAACTCAATCATTATCTTTTAAAAATGAATAAATACATAGACTAACACCACAAAAAGATTGAATCTTAGCATAAAATGTTTGTTTACATCACTGATGTTTCTGAACCTAGACTATGTCATTTCAGTATATATAAAGTATTGAAAGTCTGACACCTACAGGAAGATTACTTACATTTTTATCTGGGGGCTGAAAAGATCACCTTTGCGGTATAACGCTGCCATCTATTGGGGAACAGCTGTACTCACAAGTCAGAAAAGTATGAATTTTAACTTCTATTACCAAATGAAGACAAATATGGAAGGAAGAAAGGTCAAAAGCTGTGAGCCAACATATTAAGCAAATAGATTCACCTATTCCTACCCCAGTTGGAACCTTTGACCATGGGCTAAGAAGTGTCATGGGCCCAGTCCAGGACATAGGTGAGAAGCTCCCATCCTTGAACATTCTTACCTCAGTATCTTTGCCACCAGATCCACAAATTTCTTCTGTAAGCAAGCTGACCCTTATGGGCCTCATGTTTTCTGGGACTTACCCCTCCTGCTTACGTGTCTTTCCACAAGACTGAGTAATTGTGGTGGAAGAAAAGACTGTGTCAGGCTCTGCCTTCCTGCCTGCTGCTCACTGACCCTCACTTGTACACAGCCCTGCATGTGCTAGTCAGTCTAGGAAATAGCCTTATATGGTTGATGGCATCTGTGTATTACTTCACCAAGCCAGCAAGTCAGTCAGAACAAGAAATTACTTCTGTTACGTCAAAGTCTGTCTGGAGAGAGATGAGAGAATGAGAGAAGACCATGGTAATATGATAAAAGTACAAAGGTGCCAATTACTGACAAATGTTGACATTTACAAAGTACATGTAAAAAGGGGGTAGAAAACTTGTAACAATAGGTCTATAGTCTAAAGATTACTTTAATTCTTTCTTTTTTACAGAAAACAAGCTTTACTGCCTCAGTACAAGAAAAAGTCTATTTCTAAATTTCTATATTCATGCAGTGGACAGATTTACAGATGTTACAAAGGACTTTCTAAAATATTTATGAAAATGACTCATCTTTGAAATCTCCAGGTTTTTTCCTACATTTTTACACTGTCATTGTGATGGTTACTATTTAAAGTAAAACTGTATTGTGTCTACACAACCACAACTCCTCATGCAAAAGCAGATTCCAACATGTGCTGACAATGTTTCAAAAGGCAGGGCATCTTCTGCATATTGGACTTTGACAATTTTACATAAAACATGGACAATCATCTCATATGAGTTAACATGTTCTGATAAATGATCAAGGCTATTTCAGTAGATTATTATTATATCACTATATTTATCTTCCATCTTTCTATCTTCCCTTGGAGTCAAGGATACAAAATAATTTTGTACTGGGCGTAATGACTGGAACATCTTACACCTAAGTTATTCTACTTTTATGATTTCATGGGTGTGCTTTGTATGCCTGAAGGGAGTCTATGACCAGGAACTTGTTTGTAATTAGAGTGTATAGATCATATTGTGCAGAGGCTCTTTTTTTCATATACATGTGACTCTTCCTGCAATGCCTCAGCCAAGTGAATAAATTACACTTAAACTCTTTCGTAGATATTTTTTTAATGGAACTTAGTTGTTTCAAAACCACAGTCAAAAAAATCACCCAATACAAACTAACTGTTTACAAAACCTCTGCTTGCAGGAGAAAGATTTAAAGCTGCCTTAAACAGGACCACTAATTACAGGCTTACTAAAAAGCCTTTGATCTGCTGCTTTTATGGTTTGAGAGTGGTTACTATTCCTGGAAGAGGATGGTAAACTTTACCTTCTGTTAGTTTTCTTACTGCAGTTCACTGCTTAACCTTTCCTCGTAGCTTTACCAGCTGCTGACTGTTTCACTTCAATATGTCAAAACATCAATATGTCATACTCAATGTTATACTTACTTCAATGTATTGTCATTTATTGAAAGTTGTCAAATTCTGAATGACCCTCAGTTCAAAGACTTAAATGACATGTTCAGCTGTTTGAACAGTTGGGATGGTGGCTGGGTTCATTGACTGTTTCCTCTCTTTTTGACAAACTGTGTTTTTTTTTCTATCCTCCCCTCCTTCTCTTTTCCACTCTTTTCCCCCGTCACCAATGTAGCTTGATTATTTTCCAAACTGCCACGTCGCTGTGTGTGTTTTTGGAAAAGGCCCGCATACACAGAAGACTGTCTGTCTGAACCTTGAACAGACAAGGTTCACTCTGTTAGTTGTCATTATGACAGAGAGAGCAGAAAGGGGTCACCCTACTCTCTCTTATCCTCTCATTCTACATGACTCAGGGATGACAACACTAACTCTTCAGTCCAAGCTGTCCCACAGGACACTCTCACCCCTTGAGGGTGTGTGTGAGTGTCTTTCCAAATGCATCCCTGAGACCTCCATAGCCTTTCTGTTCACACAAAAAGCCCAGGAGGGGCTGGCCTGTGGGCGGGGAGTATGATAATACCCTTCAGAGGAAGTGAGCGCAGTGTAGTGGAATGTAGTTGCCATTAGTGGGAGGTGAACTGAGGCTGGCTAACAGCTAGCCTGCTATGTTGAGTCTGAGTTGGAGACGCAGAAGCGAGTGATGAAAACATGCCTCATTTCACAGTGGTACCAGTGAAGGATCAAGCTGAGGCCAGCTATGACAGTCTAGAGGGGATTAACTGGGTGGATTACAGGGACACTGGACAGGACTACCCTGATCATCAAGACACTGTCAGTTCTGATGGTAAGTCTCACAACTTTTTACTAAGCTCTTAATCTCTCATCTTGGACACAATATGACTTATTTGGGATTTGTAAAATGTGTCCTAAAAGTAATACCTAATGAGTTAGACCAAGCACAGCATGGGAAACTTTTGCTTTGTCCTGAGAGCCTTCCGAACAGCTGGTTGTATGGTTACCATGGCAATTCTCCAAGGCCAGAACGCAGTTCTCCTACAGCAAGCATAGCAGACAGGTCTGTTTTTGACAGCTCACTTTGGGTAAAGTTGTTGAAACACTTCTTTTTATCATTTTGGAGCATTTTCTTTCTGGCTGTGGAAGTCTTTTAAAATAAATTCTGGGACAGATGAGTAACAAAGGGGGAAAACAATGAAAGAGATGAGAACCACGGAGAAAGGCACAACAGGGGTGGGATCATGCGAGGGGGGCCGGTACCACCACAGAAAGAAAAGGCCTCAAGTGCTTCCTTACACAAAAGATGGAGCTCCCTTTGTGCCAAGGGAGGATTTCCTTTCACAAAGATATGCAGCTCAACAGCACAGGAGCACATTTCTCCCTCCTTGCTTCTCTGCCTCAGCTTGTCTTTCACTGTCACTCACTTGTTTCCCCACTGTATCAGCATGGGAAGAGGAGGTGGTGGGGGGGCAGTCCTCGATAGAATAGAAAAGAAGGACAAGTAGAGGAGCAAGGAGCTTGTGGGATTATGTGAGAGCAGCACTGATTTGTGGGAAGTGAACCGACAGGGGGAACAGAGTTTTTAATAAAAGACACTCACGGGTGTGGCCTGCCAATGAAGCACCCACGCTTTACCAAGGGCCCAGAGGGCTGGGCAAGGCATAGAAACCACACACTGACTGGCCACCCATTTACAGTATATTACATTACTGTCTAGCAGTGAATGTCATGCTGACTGAGAGCTCCTTACAACTGAATAACAACAGAAGGGATCAGAGTGCAAGGCTGTAGACTCATCTAACTAGCTGTTACTGTATTAATGAGCTTACATGTGGGAATAAGGATAGGATGCATGTTCATTTCTGTGTGTTTGTGCATAAATGTGTGAGTGCGTATGTATCAATTTGCAAGACCATGCAGGTGAGATGACATGTGCTTCAGTGAGCCATATAGCCTCGGGGGACTGATATACAAGAAGGAATTTCAGCTGTTTCATGTTGACCTAGCTGTCTGCTTGTATATTTCTGGCATGCATGGAAGTCACCCTTTAGAGTCAAATGGCAATGCAAGTTAGTACACTTAAGACAGAGTACTTTATAAATGCTAAAAAATAGTGGCTTGAATGTTATCTAAGGAGACCTTTGAACCATGCCCTACATTAAGGTTGTGATGACGGGGGGAAGGGAGGAAGAACAGATGTCCTGATATAACCCTCAAAGTTTTATGGGTCAATTTCGTACAAGCTTGTGGCTGTCTCCCTTGTTTTCCTGCCGTCATAATTCTCACCCAAGCAGTAGAAAAACAACAACTATTAAACTTAGTGGACAGCTGCAAGGATGACTACATGCTGGAGTGAACAGAAGGAAGAGGAAAAAAGAAGAAGGAAGTGAGACTATGATGAATGATGGGAATGGAGCAAAGGGCACACAGAATCTTACCAGTTTAGTTTCAAACATATGTGCAAACTAAACAGTAACAGCTACCCAAGTCAGTGTAGTTGACAGCATTTTTGTAAAGTACAGATAATAGTCCATTAATCATCATAGCAGACTTATTTTTAAACATAAATTCAAAAAGAAATAAGTTTTGTTTAGGAGTAACACGTGCAGAGGGAAGTTTGAAACATGAACAGAATACTGAGTAATGTTAGGCATGCCCATAGTTAATATTCAATGTCTGACATGCAGCACTATGACATATTTAAGCAGAAAAAAGTTAGGTAGGAAAGCAATCACTGTCATAAAACTGTCTAAAAGTGGTTGCGTGTACTGGATTATCTCATCATGGGAGTGGTGGGCTTGGGTTAGGCTTAGTACATGCTGTAGCAACAGTGTGACATCTGCAGCACAGAGGAAGTGACACAGTGCAGAGTCTGTTTCAACCTTTCCAGCACAGGGCAGGACCAACACTGTGGTCATTGTAACAGTGCTGTACTGAGCAAGAGCAACTACCCTGAAAAAGCCTTCACATTTCAGGTTTTAGTTTCTTGCTGCTGTATGAAGAAGACAACATATATGTTTGTTTGTAACATAAATTGTCCATAGAGGACATGTCACCAATGCCTGGTTAACCTGGCTTGTAAAAGTCAGGGTGTAACAAAATATTTCATTTTTTAAAGTCTGCATAAAGTTTCTGTTTCAACTTAAAAAAATATGTCTCCAGTTGTGATGATTGCTTCTAAGTTTTTCTTATTTGAAAGAAAGGGGTATTTGTGCAAATATATGTAACCTTATAATATTCTCTTGTTTTAATATGATTTTTTATTCACAATCTGTTTACATCACAAACCTTATGTAAAAAAAAAAAACTTGTGCTCACTGTCACTTCAGTATTTGCTCTCTAACAACTCCATATATGTCTATTTTGCTGTTAGCTTAGCTTCTGCCCTTTTGCACTGTGCAGGTAAGCGTAGGGTTTATCAGCTTTTTAGCTGTGAACCACTTCTTGTTGTGGCTGGAAACAATGTTGATAAGAGCAGTATGACTGGACAAAAATAGTGGCAGGTCACAGAACCAAAATCATGGGCTGAAAGATGCTAAAATGCCCCTTTGATATCATTTTATCGATTGCAAACATTTTGATTAGTAAGCTTTTTTTTTTCATTCATTGTTATTGGAGAGATGGAAAAAAAAACGGAACTGTGCAAATGATATAACCAAGTAGTTAAAATGTGTATTTTTCTTGTCTTGGTCTCAGAATAAACTTATGTAATGCGTAGATGATTTGAGGAATGCTGCTGCTGTTCTCTCTGTAATTCAGGAGAACAGGGTAGCCATTCCTGTCATGCCACTCAGATAGCTCTCGAGAGATAAACAAATTGTGCTGGAGCAGAAATGTGGAGCTGATGACAGAGTTAGAGCAAATTCACGCAGCCACACACACACACACACACACACACACACACACACACACACACCCTGAACAACTCTAAGTTTAAGTATTTGTAACATTCTATAAGATCATCCCTGATAAAAAGGAAGAGCATGCTTTTTAATTATTTGTCACACATCATTTCCTATGATGCATCTGTCTTGCATCTGCCATCTTTATTCTATTTATTCATTCGCATCAAAGTGACAACAGAGCAAGCAGTGCAGCTCAGATGTTGTTTTTTCCAATCAGTACCTCCAGTTCTCCCTGAGGATCTGCTTGCAATTAAAAGCATTCATTGTGTCCTGCATCTATCAGGGTCTTCATTGCCTGATTTTAGACACTAAACATAAATCACTGAGTACAAAACATGTACAGTAATACTACTGAAAACATAAATAGTTTAGTGTCTTGCACATGTCCATGTTTTTGGAAGCATGACGAATGTAAAACATGTGAAGCTTATATTATTAATATAGAGTAGATGATGTGTAGGTAAACAAGACAATAATCTGTACCATAAACTGTACCGTCGGATGTGCATGTAACATACAAAGTAAACATTTATATAGTTATGTACATTTTACAGTTTAGTATTCATTGTGTTTTGTCTGTGCAGCTTAAACTTTAGTAAAGACACTGGAGGTACAGATCTCACTTTGTTTTGGGTTTGTTTAGTCATTAGTTCTACATCCACATTGTGTCTTTTTGAAAGCTGTTGTACGATGCACCTCTTCCCGCCCACCTTTACCCCCTGAGGTAATCAGGCTGAGCTGCTGTCCTTTTCTCATCATTAGCACACATCAAAGCTAATATGTTTTGCTGTACGACTCAGCAGGTTAGCATTCCTCTGCTCTGTTCAGATGCAGCGCTGCATGAAACACGGCCATTACAGCTATGGCTTATTGCAGCAGAATTACATTGTTTCTTGCCACAGGCTAAGGGGGAGTACAATCACCCCAAATGTTAGATAAAGCTAGGAGTGATTTTTGAAAAGGAAAACAATAAAAAGAAGTTTTTCAGTAAAATATTTAGAAAATATTCCTACCCACCACATTTTTTTTTCACGATGAAAGTGTCAGTATGTGTTGTCAAAGTCGAGGTCAATCAGTACACTGTAATCATTTTAGGATCACCGCAGTATAGAACATTCATTTAAATGTGTGTCTCCCTGGGAAGTTCATTATTAAGCTAGGACTTGGTTTGACACATGGTATTTTATTAGCTTGCCTCAGAGCATATGTGTATTCAGCATGCCCTAGTTATATGTTATTTGCAATTATGACAAATACCATGTCAAAGGTTGCTGTATCCTACTTCCACAATGGTCCATACTGTAACTAACATAATGTTATCTTGGTTAGCTCTCTACTATACAAATGCTTTTGTTGTTTGAGTAATGTAAATGGGATTTTAGATCATGTTGGTTACTCATTGATTATTTGGCATTACGCAGCTAATTTGAAAGAGTGCAAACAGTTGTAAAAGGTCAGACTGTCTCTGAGAATCATTTTACAGGCCCAGAAACATATAATGATCTTTATACAGCGAACAATAGACACAAAGTTTTCCCTTTAGCCATTTGGGCTGCTGCTAAGCAACAGTTGTACCGTGTTTGTCCAGTGGCACAGTCACATCTAGCTATGCTTTGATGGCAGCCAGTACTGTATATAAAAACAGAGAGAGAAAATGATATGTAGAAATACTCTTATTTACTTTAGACACACACACACACACACACACACACACACACACAGTTACACACACACACACACCCTCCAAACACATAATCAACATTGAACATTCTTGCCAACTAACTGCACAAAGAGCGGGCTAAGCTGTACAACTTTTCTGCCTCTCGGTGTTAAGTCTTAAATGTTTATTAAAGAGGAAGTTTAGCAAAGAGGATTTTTCAAACCCTAAGAGGCTATAAGACAGCGATATTGTTTTCCATGTCTAATCGGCTTTTTAAAAGTGCAGACACATTGCTGTGAAGTTCTTTCTTTCTTGAACATTAGTGGTTCCGAAAACGTCCAAAATGAAATGCAATATCCTAACCTGAAACCTGATGTTTCGACATTAGCACGGAATGCACTAATCAAACACTGGCTCTAAAATAGTCCATTTTACAGCCACCATAGTGTCTCCCTGATGCCTGGAATGGGAGGGTGATTCCTACACACTGATCCTTTAAAGTAAACTAATCACTTGCATGGTGGAAAGTCTCCAAGACATTTCACAGTGTGCTATTTGTTGGATAAAAGATTGATTTTGTCTGACTTGTGTTTAGAAATCATGCACTTTGCACATAGCAAGACAACATAGCATCTTTTATGGGACACCTCTGCCCATTTACAGTGTATATTTAGGCTCCGAACTAATCAGGCAGTCTGTCAAAATATTTGCTTTTGACTTTTGTTGCATTTAGTGTTGGACTGGAACTACAATTGAAAGACAATACAATTGGTACACAAAAGTGAGGTAGTTTTTCTTGTAATAAATTATAAATACAATAGCTCAAATTGTACTAAAGCTGAAGGGCTAATGAACACAGTGTATGCTTTAAAAAAAATGTCTTTGATTTATTTCTGACATAGTTGTAACCACAATATCCAGTGCTCCCCAATGCTTTTTATTGACTGGCTTTATTTTACTGACAAACCCCCAACAAAGCAGACCCTATCAATAAAACTAAAAGTAAAAAGAATAAAGAATACACTGAGTGCTTGTCTTCAGGTAGTCAGTAGAAGTAAAAGTCATGTAAGCCACTGCTGCTGAAGCTCTCTACCTTGATACACCCTTCTGTAAATGTGTCAGTGCTGCAGTATCAGTCTTTGATCTTCTGGCTGTGGGCTGTTTTGGTGGAGGACCAGTTGACATGTTGGTACACGTTGCTGTAAAGCCTCTGTGCTGTTCTGTGCACACAGCACGACTCTTGTGTGCCTTCATAACAAGCAAGTTAATCTTTAATCTTTTTAATTAGACATTTAATGTCAGGTTATTAACAAGAGACCCCCACTGTCTCCCCAACCCCTAAGCTGAACTATTTTAGGTTTTAGCAGTAGGATAGTCACGTGGAGCACAGTACTTGGAGCACCACTGATTGAGTAAGATTCCTGCCAGGAAACATCTGAACATATCTCACTTTATGGTTAATTGTGGAGTGACATTCATCTGCATTGCTCCAAAAATACTAAATGTCTCTTTAATTGGCTCCGATCAATTGCTTTTGCAATAGGAGCCCACAGAATTAAGTGAATCAGTGGTTCTTTCTCGTCTGCGTTTCCCCCTATTGTTGCTTCAAACACATAGTTTCTAGTTTTTCTCCAATGTCACTGGCAGCAAGAGGACACTAGAGGACAGTGTTGGCAGTGTTGTTTTCTACTCTTCTCCCTTCCCAGACATCACTAAAATCCAGCTGTGTAGTCAGACATTTGACAGACACACCAATAAGTATTTGGCTGTTACGCTTCAAGTGATTACCTTATTCTTTCAGTTTTTACATCCTTTAGACATTTTGAAACAAAAAACTTGGTGCAATGGAGAAATAAAACTCATACCATGTCTCTCAGCATCATATACAAGTTCTTGTGATTGTTTTGCTTTTTGCTGCATTCTTGAAATAATAGCTTGGAATAGAGTTTGTGACATCTAGATTTATCCAGAGTGAGCATTAGTAGATTGTAATGACACAGACGCTATAATATTGTACTTCTTTGAGATACCCTCAACCCGAGGCTCTTGTATCCCCATGGGCAGACATGTACAGTATTGTGTGTGTGTGTGTGTGTGTGTGTGTGTGTGTGTGTTTGTATGAGAGTTTCAGTGATTAACCACTCCCACCTCTCAACCCCCCTCACACTGTGCACCATGTGTTAGATCAGGCCCCTGAATGAGTATTCACCCTTGGTGACCGGGTGTCCTGGATAGTAATCGACAATTCCCCAAGCTAGAGCACAGGGTCCTCTGTTGCAGTATGCACACAGCGCATGACTATGCTTACCCACAGTGATAATAGCAGCAGTGTGACACAGAACGCAGGTGAGTGGAGATCACCGTTGAAACTCAACCAACTCACTCGCAAAAGAGCTGCTATTTTTTTCAATGTAGTTGAGAATATTTTTCTGTTTCATGCACACTTGGAATACTGGCAGACTTTTTGCTGCAAGATTAATTTGGGTTCAAGATGTTGCTGTTAAGGTCTATGGACTCTAATAACTCTCTAATAGCTTAGGTAATTTCTAGGTAATGAGGTATATGCATGCCTAGGAGTGTGACTATGTGGGCAGTAATTACTCCAGACTCTGTGCTCATCTCTGCTTGATTCTTTTCTTCAAAAGCCAAATTTAATAAGAGGAAAATCTAATTATATGCATGTTTATTTACCTGGACTTTGCTTTACCGGCCTGTGCTCCCTTTGGCCTTTCACTGCTGTTTTACTGCATGAACTATGTTTCTAAAGTGTACAGCTACATGGGGATTACTAAAATGCTTGAAGCTATTGAATATATTGAATATTGAAAAGGATTGCTATGGAAATATGGACGTAGTGTAGCAAATTGTAGTTTTCTTATTAAATGCTCTACCGGCAATGGTGCTGGGCTGTTTGTTTGTTTTTAGGGATTTTATCTCAATAATGCCACATTAACAACATATGTTTTCCTTTTATTACAAATCTAGAAATAGTCACAAATGTTGTTTCCAATAACTGATTTCACTCTATTTGGACTGCAAATTGGGTTTTTAAAAATATATTTTTAATCTATATTGATACTTTGCATGTAGAGCTTAATGCCATCTGTGACACATATCTTACAAAATATTACATGTAAAAAAAAAGAGGTAACTGTGACTGTTCTTGTGAGTCTGTTATTCGAATAATTTAAGGCCCTACCTTAGTTTATAATAATCTAACCAATCTTAGTGTAAACCCAAATGAACGACTGGATTCTAATAGTGTCTTTGAGAGATTCAGGTGAGCATTGTTTTCATCTGATCTAATTGGTATATTAGAGAAACTTCTCTGATACTGTTGGATACTTTATACTGTTGGTAGAAGTCTGTTTGTTACAGTAATTAAACATCTTAAGATAGGCCAAAAGCTTGCCTCTATAGCTCAAATTGTTGGTAAACTTTATCTCTCTCTAACAGGACATGGGAATCATAAAGAAGACAGTCCATTTCTCAGCAGTGCTGATGCTGCAAGCAAGAAGAATGACTTCTATGACAGGAACCTGGCTTTGTTTGAGGTGTGTTGTTTATACATCCCAACATTTTTGTCGGATTATAGATCAAACTCATTCAATTAACATCTTCCACCATTCACCCTCTAGGAAGAACTGGACATCCGGCCAAAGGTTTCCTCTCTGCTCAGCCGCTTGGTCAGCTACACTAACATCACCCAGGGAGCCAAGGAGCATGAGGAGGAGGAGAGCGCTCTGGCCTCACGTAGGAAGACCCCCAAGGTTAGAAGTCAGGGGCACAGTGGAGGACGGCTATGCCTCATTGATTTTTATCAGTCTTTTGAGGTTTAGAAACATTATCCTGCTCTTCTGGCTCTCTCTCTGTCTTGCTATCCAAATTCTAGTTTTGTATTAAGACTTGCTGATTGATTGCTTATGACTTTGCACGCTCTGCAGTCATACTGTAGCTGTGTGAGACCTGGATACGTGGAAAGAGCTGATAACATGATTGAATGACCTTAAAAAGTACATCAATCAATGCTAATGATCAATAGACTCCTGAAATGTCATGGTCAATATTCTCCCCTCTCTCTCTCTTTGCCTCCCCCTCCTTCTCTCCATCTTTCTCTCTATTAGTCTCCCAACATGGGCACACTGATGGGAGTCTACTTGCCGTGTCTCCAGAACATTTTTGGTGTCATTCTTTTCCTCCGACTGACATGGATTGTTGGGACGGCTGGCGTCATGCAATCCCTCCTGATTGTCCTAATGTGCTGCTCATGTGTCAGTATGCGCACACACACTGTACTGTACTCAGATACACACCCACTATTATGCTGGGTTTATTACACCAACAATGTAGGCCAGCTTCTATTGTTGAACCAGACAATCGAATACACATGGTTGCATAAGTAGCAGCAATTATTTAGGAAGTCACTGTGACTTGTGTTTTTTACTCAGTATGCTTTCCATTAAATTTCTTACATAACAAATACTGTAGTATTATTATAAACGTCCATGCTACATATGATAAATGTTGGAATGTTCCATCTTAGATGCTTTCAGCTGTTGGTTTGATCAGAGGTTATGTAACACCAGTGTTTCCATGACATCTGTATGAGGGTCCTTTTCCAAGTTAATCATATTTTCCGCTTTCCTCTGCAGACCATGCTCACAGCCATATCAATGAGTGCCATTGCAACTAATGGTGTTGTTCCAGGTATTATTTTGAACCTCATTACTCAATTTCCCTCAGCATTTATCCAGATATCCTTGATAAATACTTTTTGTGGCATATTGTTTTTATTTTTCAAAATAGTTCTGAACTAAATTGGAATTATTGGGACTTAAAGTCCTTTGACTTTAATATCTCTGGACTACTCTGAAAATCCACTTGGGGGCAGCAGAAGTTTACTGTTATATCTACTTCATGTAGTACACATTGTGGGCTTTCTAGTTGCTTTGTGTGTGTAACAATTTGTTTCACTGTTGTAGCCGGAGGGGCGTACTTCATGATCTCACGCTCTCTTGGTCCTGAGTTTGGAGGAGCTGTGGGGCTGTGCTTCTACTTGGGCACCACCTTTGCTTCTGCCATGTACATACTAGGGGCCATTGAAATCTTCTTGGTCAGTTTTCAAAAATAATATTCTGTGTTTACATCCCAGCTCACATTTGTATACTAAGATATGATCACCAAATCACTGTATGATCATCATGCATTTTGTTTTTACTGTATACTGTATATGCAGTAACTGTTCTGTTCTAATTTTATTTCTCCTCAGAAATATCTGATCCCCCAGGCGGCCATCTTTCACGCAACAGACCCTCCTGGAAGTGACAGTGCCATGCTGAACAATATGCGAGTTTATGGTTCTATCTGCCTCAGCCTGATGGCTGTGGTGGTTTTTGTCGGAGTGAAATATGTCAACAAGTTGGCCTCTCTTTTCCTCGCCTGTGTAATTATCTCAATTGTCTCTATTTATGCTGGGGCAATCAAATCCATGACTCATCCACCAGAATTCCCGTAAGTCTGCTGAGATAGTTTTCTCGAATAAACATGTGTCTTAACAGGAAATTGTGAAAATTATGTATCCCCTGTTTTTATGTGAGGCGAATCGGATAGATAATTAAATATTTCATTTGGAGGCCCACAGTCTATCCAGTCACCATCAATGTGCGGAAATAACACTGAATTATTTTTTGGTTATAATGATAAAGAAGAGGAGTATGATGAGGAAGATGATGATGTTGGTACTGGAAATAATGAAGACTAACAAAGTAATAATATTATTTTTGTCCCTGATATTGCTGTAGGATCTGCATGCTGGGAAACAGGACTTTGGTGAGAGATCGCTTTGATGTGTGTGCTAAAACTGTGATAAAGGGAAACATCACAGTGCCCAGTCAGCTATGGGACAGGTTCTGTCTGCCGGGGAACTTGAGCAGCACACAGTGTGATGACTACTTCGTCCAGAACAATGTGACAGAGATACAGGGCATTCCTGGACTGGGAAGTGGGATTATTAGAGGTAAATTTATCATGAGACGGAATTTATCATGAGCATGGGATTTTGTTAGATAATAAAGCTCTTAATGTTCTAAGTATATACTGTATATCATTATGACAGACAAACCAATTAAAGGATAGAATGGATTGTATTCATATAACCATTCAAGCTCAATTTGCATTTTGCCATATTTTTAAAGAATATAAGGAAACAATTATGATTATGTGGCAAATATAATCTTTTTTTTGTGTGAGAAAATCAAATCTCTATATTTTGAAATGTCTCACCTCAGGTTTGATAAAATGCCACTCTCTTTCAGTGATTTAAATGACTGTTCTCTGTTGTTAGAAAACATGTGGGGTGACTACCTGCAGAAAGGAGAGATCTTAGAGAAACCAGGTCTACAGTCAGTGGATGTCCACGGTGCCCTTGAGAACTTTGGGATGTACGTGTCTGCAGACATCGCTACATCATTCACACTTCTGGTGGGGATCTTCTTCCCGTCTGCCACAGGTATAACAATGTCATAAGCCACACAAAGGGCCAAACCTCAGTCTTAGATCAGAACAGTAAAATATATTTTTTTCCAAAGTTGTTTACATTAAATTTTAAATCAATTAACAAATCGGGTGATTGTGACAACAACTAGTGCAGTATATAGAAGAGGCTGACCTATTAAAACTGGAATATAATAATACAGACATGAGCTGCCTGCTATGTTGTTATTTTAACAGAAGTAACTCGCACACAGGGAAACTGCTCAGCAGATTCAATGTAATAGAGAAGTTTTAACCCTCCCCAGTAGGGGGCATGGTTGGGCAATGTTTGCATGCTCTTTGATTTATCTACTGTCTATTTTCTTAAAGGTATCATGGCAGGCTCCAACAGATCCGGTGATCTTCGCGATGCTCAGAAGTCCATCCCTGTGGGAACTATCTTAGCTATTACTACTACTTCACTTGTTTGTATCCTTATTTTGGTGACTACACACAATAAACTAACAATCTTGGTTTTTAAACAGGATAGAGAAGCAGATTTGATATACATCTTTGTGTCACCTTGAGCTCCTTGACCTCCTATATTCAGATTTTACTTCTGTGGTCCTCTTTGGTGCTTGCATTGAAGGAGTCGTCCTTCGGGACAAGTAAGTTCATTTGTGTTCTACTGCAAGTTAGTACTGTTATCAAAACACTTTTTGGAAAGTGAAGTATGGAAAAAGATAAGTTCATCATAAGTGTCTCATTCAGTCAGCATTTACTTGCAGGTTTGGGGATGCTGTTAGGAAGAACTTGGTGGTGGGAACACTCTCCTGGCCGTCTCCCTGGGTTATTGTCATCGGCTCTTTCTTTTCTACAATTGGGGCGGGCCTGCAGTCCCTCACAGGGGCCCCTCGACTTCTACAGGCTATTGCCAAGGACAACATCATTCCTTTCCTCAGGGTAAGACAGTCCACACTATTAATGATGCATCCACATTCTCTGAATAAAGTCATTCCACAGTACCTCAGGCAACGCAGAAATGATTTGAATATTGGATATTATTTGAATATGTTACAGTATTGGACAAGAGATGATTTGCATTTCTGCATGTGAAGTTTTGAATTTTTGGTTTCAGGTGTTTGGTCATGGAAAGACCAATGGAGAGCCTACATGGGCACTCCTACTGACTGGTCTTATAGCTGAGCTGGGAATCCTTATTGCCTCCCTGGATATGGTGGCTCCTATTCTGTCCATGTAAGCTCACATACATGCACACATGCCAAAAAATTACAACACATGCCAATTATATATTGTACACTCCCCATACATCCATTTCTCTCAGAAATTACTTTACATGTTATGTATGTGAATTTGGTTATGGCCAACCATAACACTGATGCTATCGCATTAGCTACACCAAATATGTTGATCTTTGTCTTTATTCAACAGGTTCTTCTTGATGTGCTATCTCTTTGTGAACTTAGCCTGTGCAGTTCAGACTCTTTTACGCACACCCAACTGGAGGCCGAGGTTTAAATATTACCACTGGTGAGTATGAGGGTGCATCTTCCCCACACTTTTTACAAGGGGTGGGATCACACTGTCTGTCTCAAGCATTCAAATTACCAACAAGTCCACTCATGTAGGATTTATGGTACAGTTACCCTTATGAAAGACCAATGCTTTATGCATACTTGTAAATAATGTTACTATTTTTGGTATGCAAGAAACTTCAGGCTTTACCGTATGTGTCACACCCACAGGGCTCTCTCGTTCCTTGGAATGAGTATGTGTCTGGCTCTAATGTTCATCTCTTCCTGGTACTATGCTATTGTGGCTATGGGCATTGCTGGAATGATCTACAAGTACATTGAGTACCAGGGGTATGTCTGGAGTCTATTAAGCACTTTTTATTATCTGTTATGTCACATTCTTGTGTGGTATGGGGTGATGATGGATGATGATGTCTCTGTGTTTCTGTCTGACCTCTGTGCGTCGGTAGCAGATGTTAGTGACCAGCTGGTTATTTAAATTGTTTGTCATCCCTTATGTTTGTGTTTTGTCTCCTCCACTCACACAACAGAGCAGAGAAGGAGTGGGGAGATGGTATAAGAGGACTGTCCCTTAGTGCTGCCCGATACGCCCTGTTAAGACTGGAGGTTGGACCTCCACACACCAAGAACTGGAGGTACATCTACACCTATAGGAGATACTCCAATTACACTGGGAAACAATTTGAAGTTGAGTTAGATTTTATGCTGACAAGACAAGCCATGGGCCCCTCACAAAGTGTGCAAGCAGTGTGTCGAGGGTTTACGGATGGTATCCCCATGGCTTGGCGAGAGCAAAAAGATCATTGCACAGTTACAGTACTTTGGTTTAGTGAAAACAAGCACATATCTGTTAAGTACAGTATTTTTCATATTTTTTAAGAAAACAGGGATCCTATAGTTCAAAAACTTAACGTGATAGAGAAAAACTTTTGGATTCTGTACCCAAAAATTTGTTAAAAACAGCTGTCAGACCAAACTCACAAAAATGTTGTGTGTTCCCCAGTGTTAGCACCACAACCACATTACATGTTGGGATATAAAATCTGTTTTCACATCTGTGTTCAGTTATGAGAAGAATCCATATATTATCAGATCACTGTATTGCACTGCATCCCATACACAGTCAATGTTGGAATGGATTAGTGAGAAGCTACAAGTTTTATTAAAATCCTGTCCTGTGGCAACTATATCCCACCCTTCAATGAAATTGCCTCTCCAGAATGATGATAATGCCACACAACATAAGCAACATATGAGAGATTTATTACCAGCTATTATCTGTATTGACACACAATGTGTTGTCTGACAGAACAGTTCATGGAAGTTGAATAGAAAAGGAGAAGAAGAGTTTTGTTTTTTTTGCTTTTTTAATTAGAAGCTTCTTCTTTCTGTGTATTCTGAGTAAGTTTGTGCAGTTTGTTCAATCACTCATTGCCTCTTTTGTCAGTCACACAATTCTTTGATGCAATAGCAACACAATAGCTAGTTCTCCTCCATGGAAATATCAAGCAAAAAACAGTGTCTTATTTCAGGATATAGTTTGAACCCGATTCACAGTGCAACACTTTCTATGCTAGAAGCATTTCTCTAGGTACTTAATGTACAGTTTTATCAAAATCCAGTTAGTAATATCTAACATCCTTCCCCTAATAAAAATAACATGAGCATCAGCTAATGTCTATGCTTTCTATGCAACTGCATCCAATGCAAATAATTTCCTTTCAATACTTTGGTGACACACCTTTGATCCAGGCCTTTGTCTGATGTTGACCGTCTTTGCACTACAGACCTCAGCTGTTGGTGCTATTGAAGCTGGACGAGGATCTCCATGTAAAGTATCCTCGACTGCTCACCTTTGCCTCACAGCTGAAGGCAGGAAAAGGTCTGACCATTGTGGGCTCAGTAGTCCAGGGCAACTTCCTGGACAGTTATGGGGAAATGCAGGCAGCTGAACAGGTGAATACTGGAAAGGGATATATGCTGTACATGCTCTGTAAAATTGTCTCTTCTACTGTCTGTTGCTGTCTGTGTTTCGACTAATTGTTACAAATGACCACCTTTTGTAAATTGAAAAGCACAATGAGGTGTAAAATGTGCTTCAATGTGAATTTTAAATTTGTTTTACAGTTCCTGCTTCTTTTTTTTTTGCATTTGTCTCTTTAATCAAAGGGTATGGCTGCAGACAGCTTGTTGTTGTCTGCACAATATGGATCCAATGAGCCATTTTCACATAAAATGAGGGATTGTGGTTTGGTTTCACAATTCAATGTTCTTTGGCAAAGAATTAAACAAGTGAAGCAAGGTTGGCTCTTGTTAATGTGACAATAACGAGAGAAATTAATCTCTCATCCTCGATTCACTGTGCTAAGCCAATAGTCATGCGTTGTATCCTGTATTAGGAGTAATCATTAGAGCTTATGCTATACAGGGAGGTAGAGAGGATACAGCCTGGATTCATTTAATGTCAACTATTGAACAGTTGTTGTTTCTATGTAAATAATTTGGTGTAAAGTTAAGCTATGAATTATAATCCATTCAGCTATATGAACTTTTAGATAACTGCCTTTTAAAACATTAATGGCTTATAACTGTTTATGTGGTTTACCTGCTTACTGCTTGTCGTGATCATAGACTAAAATTCTTGGTTCACATTTTTTCTGCCAGGCCATTAAAAATATGATGGAGATTGAGCGAGTCAAGGGTTTCTGCCAGGTTGTGGTGGCATCCAAGGTGCGGGAGGGTGTTGTCCATCTGATCCAGTCCTGTGGTCTGGGGGGCATGAAGCACAACACTGTAGTGATGGGCTGGCCGTATGGCTGGAGGCAGAGTGAGGACCCTCGTGCCTGGAAGACTTTTATCAGTAAGACTCACACTGAAATACTGCTCATACAACATTACACTTAAAAAGGCCCAATCAGCATTTGCAGTATGTCACACTTATTAAATAACTGCCATTCCAAAACAACTTTGACTCTGTACTGTAAATCACATGTAAATCCTAAATGTACCAAACAAATGGTTTCAATACTATGAATTTATTCTAAAAGCTCATGTGAATATACTCTTTGGATGTTCAAATACATTTTGTGTAAATTTTCAACTAGATTGTACAGAATGTAGGATTTAACTGTATTTATTTATAAAGTATTCATGTGTACAGTACAGTTAAGATCCATGCCTCCGTGTTTTCATCTCTACTCAGACACAGTCCGCTGCACAACAGCTGCCCACCTGGCCCTGATGGTGCCCAAAAATGTGTCCTTCTACCCAAGCAACCATGAACGCTTCACAGATGGCAACATTGATGTGTGGTGGATCGTACATGATGGAGGGATGCTAATGCTGCTACCTTTCTTGCTCAAACAGCATAAAGTGAGATGCGAGCTATCTGCGTTTAATTCAATGATATGCTACTTTGGAAGATGCAGTAATGTAGTTTTACCATTTATAGAATGGATATATTGAGATTATTAGATGTTTTTCTTTTTTTTCTCTTTTTTTATTCATGCATTTTTTTTTTACAACACAGACAATAAAAACAAAGCCTTAAAGTTGTGGCAATACCTCATTGTTATATTTCCATTTTAGGTTTGGAAGAAATGCAAGATGCGCATTTTTACCGTAGCCCAGATGGACGACAATAGCATCCAGATGAAGAAAGATCTGGCCACATTCCTTTACCAACTGAGAATAGAGGCTGAGGTGGAAGTGGTGGAGATGGTAAGAAATCCATATTACACAACTACTAATCTAACTAAACAAAACAAAAGTGATAACTTGTAGTGGGCTTTTTATAGCCATTCAGAGTGAATAACAAGTACCGGTTTTTCAAATTAAATGCAACCAGATGCCCATTATGTTTTACCTAAACAGAACAAGTTTGTTGTTAACTACAAGATGATAAACATGTTTATTTCAAAGTAAATTCCTTCCACTGCATACCTAAACAGTAACTTATTTACTTCCATGTTCAACACACAAATAGGTTTCAGTTGAAAATCTTTAAACAATGTCATATTATTAAATATGATGTTTGTACTTTAGCATGATAGTGACATCTCAGCATACACCTACGAGCGAACGTTAATGATGGAGCAGAGGTCCCAGATGTTGAGGCAAATGAGGCTGTCCAGTGCAGAAAGACAAAGGGAGGTATGATTCCATGATTTTAATTTCCACTCCTGCTTGTCTCTAGTGGTACAACTGGGAAATTTCTCCTGCTCAAATGTATCTCTTTTAGTTGCTTCATAATATTCCTATGGCACTCACAGGCTCAGCTGGTTAAAGACAGACACTCTTTGGTGCGTATGGGAAGTCTATACTCAGATGAGGAGGAGGAGGTGGTGGAGTCTCCTCCAGAAAAGGTTCAGATGACGTGGACGAGAGAGAAGTGTGAAGCTGAGAGGAGGAACAGAAATAATGCACCGGAGAACTTCAGAGAACTCATGAGCCTCAAACCGTGAGTTTTAGACACTTAAATGGTTATGTCGATCTACGGTTGAAAAAAAATGTAGTGTCAAGAGAAAGGGCTGACAGTGATGCTGAACCATTCACCTCATTTACCTTTCCATTGTTGTATCTTTATTTGGCACAGATCATTTGAAAGAGTCCAAAAATGTTTATTACTAGCACAAATGGATTTTACACTCTTTCTCCCCTCTTTGCTGTATTCCAGGGACCAGTCCAATGTGCGCCGAATGCATACAGCTGTAAAACTGAATGAGGTCATAGTCAACAGGTCTCATGATGCTCGATTAGTGCTGCTGAACATGCCAGGCCCACCTCGAAACACAGATGGTGATGAGAACTGTATCCTTTGACAACAAACAAAAACAAACTAAAAGGGGTCTTGTAGGATTTGAAAGATTTTCAGCTGCAGATCATGTGTCTATTGTTTAGTAATTCTTTAACATGCACATCAGATATGGAGTTTCTGGAGGTGCTGACTGAAGGCTTGGAAAGAGTGCTGCTGGTCCGAGGTGGAGGTCGGGAGGTTATCACTATCTACTCATGACCAAGTATTAGCTGCTACACAGGAGCATCAACCTTGACAAAATACGTTCAACATGAGGCAACTCCTGCTTTGCTGCCAGACAGTTCTGGGTAGATGTCTGAATTTGACACTTTTATTGTGAAGTACAGACTTTTGAATACAAAAGAGGTTTATTCTATTCTTGTAGAATACTGGGACACATTAGTGTATATATCAATCTGTATGTTCACGGCTCTGCCATTCTTTAGAAATGAAAGATGTTATTTTTCTCTCACAGAAATCAATGCTTGTGTTTCAAACAGTAAAAAAAACAACTTTGGATAAAGATTTTATTATTTCTCTTATTTATAGGTCACAAATACCTCTTCATGTGTAAACCTATATTTGACATTTTGGCAGACAGAACTATCCTGAGTAGTACATGTGTTGTTACAACTGTTTTTTTTTTTTGTCTGAAAACAACTTTTGATTTCGGAAGCACATCTCTATTTATTTATTTATTTTTTCAACACTTCCCCACTGAGGTAAAGAATATGTTACTGTAGATACTAAACACAGTGCGTGATGTTGGTTGTGCCGCATACAGCAGGTGGCACAGAATCCAGTTTGTAAATGTGGATGCTAGAGATCATAAAGCAAATTTTCAAAGAGTCATAATGTATGATTTTTGGACTGATTTTGTGTTGTTGATTGTTATGGAATTTTCTATCCTTAGGTTACATGAGGTCACGTGTGGGCCTTGAGGTCCTTGGCAGTATTAATTGTTTGGCTTTGATTGGGAACAGTATGTGCCAGTCTATCTCAACACTGTGGTGGTCGGGGTCGAAGAGACCTATTGCTGCCTTCCTAGACATAATAGATAGCTTGCCATAGACGTCCCAATCTGCGTAAACAGACATCTGTGTCTTCAGACTAGAATATGCTTTTTTTGCAAATAACACCTTGCCAGTGTTCTTTGCAATAACACCTCCAAGGGTAAAAACATTCTCTTTGGCTAATTCTGGGTGTATAGTATTTGTGGTGTTATCTTGGGTTTAAAGTCTATCCACCAGCATGAGTTGACTTTTGAACTGTCCTGATTATTCTTTCTGCAAACTTTGATTTTGATTTTTTTATGAAAATCCAACAGTGTTTTTATAAGTGATAAACAATGAGAAGGCGTGCAGATATTAAAAGCTAATGACACAATGCGAAGAATGCTCCTGGTCTTCCCTTCACATCAGTTTTAATAAAAATATATTTTTTGATAGGTTGGAGTGGATTATGTCACTTGCCAGCAATGCAAATATATCTGTTTGGTAATTATGAGTTTGGCACAATACACTCTTTAAGTGTTAACTTTATCTTGGCAGTATTTTAGTGAAGCTATGTGTATTAAGGCTTGTAGAGCTATTATGTCAAAGCTGTGTAGTTTGTGAAAAGCATGCAAATGGTATAGACATTAATGAAACATCAAAGTGAGCCAACCAAAGCGAATTCTTATCAGTTCTGTTGGCATTACGGTGTTTTATCTGAATCCTATTTGGTTTCCGGTTTAGCTGCTTGTTCTAAGTTAAAGGTTGTGTTTCAATAATTTCTATGTGTAATTATTAATGTGAGAAAAAAACAGGCAGTTTAGCCAAAGAACAGTTCAGCTAACACTAAAATGCACACTATGTTTTGTAAACTTCCATAATATCTTATAATGCTATTAAATAAAAAGAACATCCCTTTATAAACTGTTCTCCTTGTACTACTTTGTTGAAGGGCTTTATCAAATACATTAAAATAATATGAATAATAACAATAAACAGTTTGTGTGATATTAATATGATAATAATGGTTTAAAACAAACAAAAATTAAAATTCAGATTTGTTTGTTTTTGTTTTATTTATCATTTCATTAATATCCTTCATATTATGATTTTCATAAAAATTAAGTAAGCACAGGTACAACAAAATTCAGCAAAGAATGAAATGAATGAAATATCAAAACATGAAACATCCATTTTAAAATGGATGTCAAACTGCCTGTCAGATGACTTGTGTTCTGCATATATTTTAATTTATATAAATAGCATACTGGATATACAGAGGTTGCATTTAAATTGCCTCCCTCCCAAACAGGCCTAAGAAAGTCATTAATCACCCCTTACTCCTGTTTATTGACCTGTGGATTGATACGATGACCCCGTATATTTACATTCAAAATTATCCATAAAAAAAAAAAAAGTCAGCTGAACTGAGTTTCTAAATATTCATTGAATTATAAATAGGCTTAAAATAAGCAGGACTATGACCAGACCTAGCTGACCTTTTGGTCCATGTTGGGCTCTGGAAGAGGGACTCTGTTGTCTCAGTTCAGGCCTTTTGAGGACTAGCCTGCAGGGGTTCTGCACCTCCCAATGGGGGATCTGGACCTCACTGGGTTTGTTTAATTTCAACTGATCACGGACCTGGGAATAAGAGACAACAGAGAAAAGGGATATATATGAAATGCTTCAACTTTAGAAATTATATTGTATGTGACGTGGTTATAGTTATAGCTATATTTTCAAACTTGCAGTGCAAAGAAAAAAATTGTATAATAGCATGTTAATTTTCATTCAGTCAATCTTACAATGTCATTCAAATTATTGATGTTATTTTGAAAAAAGGGCCATTATTTTTTTTTAATTATTATTTGTGTCAGGACAGCAAATGCCTGTTGTTTTAGAAAAATAATAATAGTTATAGGATAAATAGTCAAATATTTGATACATACTAATTTCTACCAAAAATACAATTTTTATCTTTCATTATAGCCAAATCAAGGACAAAACATTGAGTGTAGATATAGCTTTTATTTACCTACATACACTTAATCTTTATCTTTATCAGAGAAGGCTGTTCTTTCACATAAACTATATTAATCTTCCAGCTCACCTTCTCAACTTCCTTGAACACTCGCAAGAAATTCCTTCGAAGGACATTGGCCAATTCATTCTCAGTCCAATTCCTTTGCAAGAGTTCCTGGATTAGGGCAGGATACTTTGACACATCTTCTAACCCCTGAGGAAACCTGTGCATGAAAAACACATTTTAATTCACAGATATTTATTTTGGAAAAGAAACTACTGTTTCTGACTGTTCCATTGTTACTCATTATGAATATGTTGTTATAATAATAAGTACTTCTAGTCTTTCAATATTTGTTTTGTGACATTCCTGTTGGGACTAGATTGTGTCTGTATTCTGGGAACACACGGATTCAATTCCCACCATTCTCCAGTAAATCTACTGCAGCAGCCCTCTCTTTATGCCTGTTAGAAGTACAACGTTATTGATTTTTTACCATTTTTCAGTCTGTTGACAGCTGAGACAGCCAAATTGCTGATATCAAGACAGGCCAACAAAAGCACAAAATTGATCTGGTTCAACAACAACTTCTGGAATATATGTTGTCTGGAAAGTGTCAGAGACAAGTGTGTAGCCTACTGGCATGAGCTTTGTTTAGAGGTGTCGAAAATGTAAGCTGTGTCTCTGAAGATCAACACTCACCCTGATCATAGCTTACCTAGAAGCACTAAGAGTACTGCAGATTTAGTATTTGCAAACAGTACAATATGTCCATTAGATTATGTGCTTTTAGTTATCTGTATGGTGTGTTTGTAAGTAAACATTTCTCACCTCACAGCACCATCAAAGTCTCCTCCAATTCCTACTGACTCAGCTCCAATAATCTTCTTAATGTAATCAAAATGGTCTGCAAAACCCAGGTGGAACAATAAATCAACTGAGGTGTGTAAGAAAAAATAAAGTACAGATTTGGTTCACAACTAAAAAAAAATCAACATGGATGCCCTACCAGCTACATGAGATATGTTGGCTTCATTGCTGCAGGAAATGAAGTTGCTGTGGAGATTCACCATGATCAAACCCCGATTCTTTTTCTGAAACACAACACACAAGTGTCACCACCAAGTCTAGTGAATAAGACGGCACACGAAGAGAAGCATTAAGAGCAAAAATAAGATCGGTGTAAACAGGTTTGAATTTTTAGACACATGTTGGCATTATTTCTTTCATTTGAATTGATTAGTTGTAATGGTAAACATCAGGTTAATACTTACAGGTCTTATCTCAAACACCCTGTAACCCTATGCTGCAGTAAACTTACAAGTGCGGCATATGCACACAGAAAGATCTGTGTTATGCCCACTTACAGTATAAAGGATCTGATGGGACCAGGTTAAATAGGAGAAATATATCCATGTTAATAGTTTATTGATATTCACTCTTCATCTGTCATCAGGCTTATATAGTGACCTTGCCAAATTCATATAAAGAAGGATTTTAAAAACTGTACTTCAACTCACCCGCTGGACGTTTCTAATTTTATTTGGAAATAAACATTTAGAATGATGTGCAGTACACCGAGCTTGGCTGCTTCCATTGCATAGAAAATACAAATACTCTACTAAATATTATAAAAGGTTTCAGTATGTAAGGGGCCTCTTTTTATAGAATATGGCAGAAATATAATATAATATACATAACTATGTTTTCATTAGTGTGTGGTCACCTGATTATAGGGATTGATATGTTATTTTGGAATGAATCTTTTATACTGAGAGATTTGAGTGGCACGCACATAAGTTACACATGGTGACCTTAGACTTGACTTGAGAGCTGTACTCTAAAGACTCCAGACTCAAACTCTACATTTGGGATTCATCAACAATCTTTATTATTTTCTTTTGGTGCATTAAAGTTTAGGTAATGTCTGATGAGATGAATGCCATTCAGTCCTTTAGCATGTGTACACATCTAGTGCATGCAGTAACAGATGACTGCAAAGCTGAAACACACTAGCATCTGCTGTGCAGTTTGTTATAACCTAAAATAACTTCACATGGTCCAATGGCAATAGTGAAATGAAGGAACCATACTCTTCCAGAGAGATGAGTCAACTGGACCGTTAACAAACATGTTTATCTTGCTTGGTTGACTTGAATTTCTTAGAAATAGTTAACTTGTTTTGGCTAGTGTGACAGCCTCTTTCTGCTCTCTTACCTGGCTGCCCACCTGACTGCTCTTTTGTTTGTAATTGGTGTTTCACTTTCATACACTGCACCATTCACTTACCCATGCATCGCCATAGCATGTACACTGATATGCAGACAGATATGCCACTATCTATCTGTTTGTTTAATTAAATTCATCTTATTATTAGTAGACTTTGTGTTGCTTCCCTTCTTTGTCACTGCTGTTTAAGCCAGGTTGTGACACTAGCTATAGAATTGATATGCAGCAAATGATAGAAGACTCATTACAACTATAACAGACTTAAGACTTGACTTGGACTTGCAAACAGGTCAAGTTGTAACCATGACAGTAAACAACAGTCTTGTACTTAAGACCACCTAAACTGAGACCAAGTGAAGACCAAGGCCAAGGCAGGGCTAGTCCGAGTCAAGACCGTACAGCTAATATTTGCCAAATCTCTTTGGCCCACACTTAGGCCCACATCTCCCAGCCTTCTCAGTAAGTGTATTGCAGGATTTATATACTGCTGTATGTTTTGTTTTCAATTCTGTTTTGCAGATGAACTCCCTGTGGTTCAGAAAGTCACAATTTATTACAGATGGTTTGGCTTCCCCTAGACAGCCAATTAGAAATTAATCAGTTATTGGTTTCATTTGAAGTTTTACCTCCAATCACAAATGATTGATGTTAACAAATAAATCAGACAATGCAAAGGTACATTTAGTGAACCAGTGTTTCCCACAAGATTTTGTGATAAAGGGGGGGAACATTTTAAAGTTAAATTCATCAGTCTGGTGCACTTTGAGAACAAAACTGAGAGACTAGATCTATGAAAAACTTTGTGCTCTTAAACAATTCCATCATAAACACACTGGTTGTGAAGGTATAAATGATTATGTATTTGCATATACAGTCATCCCTCGCTATATCGTGGTTCACTTTTCACGGACTCGCTGTTTCACAGATTTTTTTCAGTGTAATTTTGCATGCTTTTTTTTTTACAGCGTACTGTACAGTATGAACGCGCATTGTGTTCTGCGTCCGAAATTGGCTAAGGGAGAACCAAACATGTGTTCTGCATCCTGTTTAAGGGAGTACTGTACAAAATCCGTGTAAAAAGCTGTATAAAAGTGTGTGGTTAGGGGTTTTACAGCCTTAAAACATATATAATAATTGTAAAACTTACTTCGCGGATTTCGTTTATTGCGGGTTATTTTTAGAAGGTATCCCCGCGATAAACGAGGGACCACTGTATATATATATATATATATATTATGGCATGCCATTCAGGAAATTAAACCTTTGAATATATTGAATGAAACTTTGAATATATGGAGTGAAACCTTGAATATATTGAATGAAGTCTGAATATATTGAATGAAACCTTGAATATATTGAATGAAACCTTGAATATATTGATATATATTGCTGCAACGAGATTGTGAGCGGACTGACTCGTTGTCACTCACTTTAGCTATAGCATCCACATGTGAAGTCTGATGTCAGTCAAGTTTCATTCAATATATTCAAAGTTTCATTCCATATATTCAAAGTTTCATTCAATATATTCAAGGTTTCATTCAATATATTTGGACTTCATTCAATATATTTAAGGTTCACTCCATATATTCAAAGTTTCATTCAATATATTCAAGGTTTACTCCATATATTCAAGGTTTCATTCAATATATTCAAAGTTTCATATATATTATATATTGTGTAGCATTATTCTTAACAACACTATAATATTAAAACTAAGAAATGATAAAGTATCCTGAATTGAAAACAGTTTATTTATCAGCAGGCAACATGTGCAACTCACAACTTAAACTAGAGCAGATCACACTTGATCATTGGGAGCTATTGGAGGTTAATAAATAAAGTGCTTCCCACAGAAGCACAGCATAACTAGCAGGATTTATTGTAACATATAACTTTTTTAACGGTTTCCCTTCCAGTTCCTTAAAAACATCTTATGAGTTCAGACCTTGATCTTTGACTACCAAAATCTAATCAGTTCATCCCTGAGTCTAAGTGGACATTTGCGCAAAATCTGAAGAAATTGACTAAAAAATGGTAGGGCGTACACTTTGGATCTTTGGCTCTTAAAAGTCTTGTAATATCTTATTCTAAGTGCATTATGGCAGAGGAAACCCTGTACTAACCAGTCAACTGACTGCAAACTACAAACTTTCTTGATCCTGTTAGTATACCAGTAGGATTTAGAATTATGTTGACTACTAATGGGCTGAAAAATGTTTTTATATTTAGACAGACAAAAAGAACCTAAAAATAATAACATATTGCATGTTCTTTCTCAGATATCTAACTAAAACTTATAATGAAAATGAATGAATCATTGACTTGACTGTCATTTAATCATTTCATGTCATGTCATGTCATTTAAGCAACTAAACAAGCAATTAATCACTCAGTAAATTGGTTTTCTCACCAGCTCGTGGAGCAACCTGTCAGGTACATTGCGGCTGTTGTTGCAGACAGAGTAGGAAGATGAATGACTAAAAATAACAGGTGCCTTGGAATGCTTCAGCACGGCCCAGGCCGTCCCCCAGGAAGTGTGGGAGAGGTCCACGATCATTCCCAATCTGTTCATCTCGTCCACCACGGCCTGGAAAAAACATTCAAAATCTAATTTTAAGCAGCCACTTACAGTATAGCAGGCCAGTATAGCAGGAAGGAAGGGAGTTAATTAAGGTAATAACAGTTAAGTGTACTGTACATGCACATAAACAAACTCATGGAGATAGCAATCAAGGAAGTCCTACAGTACAATGCTGCTGTTGAGAGGGCCAGCTGCATCGGAAAACCATCATAAAAATGTCAGAGTTGTTTACATTGTATACTTTGTTTACACTTTGCTGTAATAATAATATGCAAGGAGAACATTTAGTGTGAACTGCATTCACTAACTTTCACATTAACAAGGTCCACTTTCTTTAGCAATTAACAATCATATCCTCAGTATTTACCGTAGAATAGTACTGTTATTTCCGCTATGGTGACCAACACAACAACTACTTTTACTACACTAATAAAGTAGTAAAAGAACTCTATGACTAAATTTTCATAGAGTTTTGTCATTTATGTTGGCCAGTATATGATACACAGATAATTAATTAAATTTAAAAGACACAAGTCACAGTGAAATTTGAACACATTTTAAAGTTTTAAATCACAGTCAGCAATTATTCATCATCATTAACGCTCATATTTGTCTAATGCTTGGTATATATAACACCTTCTTAAACTAAAATGGAAAAGACTACATCTGTATTACCCAGTGTTAACAAAAGTTGGAAAAAAGTGAATAAAAATGTTCTGCTCTAGCCACAACTGTTCCAAAATGTAACTGTTTCTTATTTGGCCCATTCGACTCCCCTCCAGAAAGTTTTATGAAACTGGATTCATGAGAATCCTGCGGACAGACAAAACCTCCCTAATAAGGAACAGCCAAAATCAGCAAATATTGTTGATTCTCTGTAGATATTAATATAAAGAGTATGGCCTAGACCTGCTCAATATCCAAAGTGCCACTGGATAATTTATATTATCATTTGGCAGTATATAAATAAAACTGAATTGAAAAATTGTGAAACATGACAAATGAAACAGTACTTACAGTACTTGATATTACTAAAGATTAATCTTACCTTCCCAAAGTGTGTCAGACTGTTGTTATGTCTTTGATAGACATTATAAAGTTTTGAGGATGATTCAGCCCTGCAAACAAAAGACAACTTTCAAAGCCACAAATAATGTGTCATGTGTATCCTTCACCACTATATAATGTAAAATATATCCAAATAGTGCTTCATTTACTGGATCTGAATTGGGCTTACCAAGGAAGTAAACACAGTACACAGGTTAATTTGCATGAAAGGAAAAAACACACAAACTTTCTATTCAGTTACACTGTATATTATGCATACATTCAGTCACTTTATATTACATTCATAAAATATAGATACTGTGGCTTCATAGGAAGTCCAAATCCAAATAATTGATAATTGTAGGTCTGAATGGAAACTATAGTAGCTGCGAAACTCGAAAGGCCCTTTCTAAAGCCAGTGTTTAGTGTTAGTTTAGGCTGCTGTAGAAAAAGGCTCATTCCAAGGTAACAAAAAAATAACTTTCTTATTTTCAGGTGATTATACAGGAACATTACAACACTTATGAATATTATATTCCATTTCTGCCAGATTTTGCCAATAGATCTTCAAATAAATCTACATCTTTAATTACTGATAAATTAACTAATGCTTGTGGCCGTCTAGAGTGGTGATGAATATTTTTTGGTCCACATGAATCAGCTTCTCTGAAAGAAACTGTGTGCACTCCCTTTGTTCACAACTTGTCCACAAGATTCAGCAATTACTATCCAAAGTGTTCACTATGATACACAATTTGGGGTTCAGATCTTGTCCAGTGATGCTGGGACTGCAGGGGAAGCCGTAAATCACACCGAAAACCTGCACAACTGTATTCCTTATTGAAGTTAATGCTCAAAACAATTGACAAATTGACAACGTGACAATCACCCTAGAAGTTCTTCTAAGAGTCCCATCTAACCAAGGAAATATGTTGTCAGCTTTTACCATTTTACCTTGTTAACACAAGTCATATTGGAGGCACTATTCTGAATTAGCCCCCTGACTAATGTGGCCACTGGCCATCATTTACATTTACAGACTACATCCCTGTCTCTTAAAAATGACTAATGACTAATATGATCATTCAAATCTGTTGACTTTTAGCAATATATAAATGGTTTGTAATATTTTAAGTAAAATAATGCATTCAAAACAAATATTTTAATTACCAGGGTGTGTTGCAGTTATGTGTGAGGGCCATGGAGCGGACCCCAAGCTGGTAAAACATCCGCAGGGCTGGCAGGCTGCTGTCAATGGAGTGCCCCCCCTCAACACTTATTAGACAGGCTGTCTTGTTCCTTATTTCAGAACTCCTCAGTTCTGCAGCGACAGACACACACATATACTATGCAAAGTGAATGCCTCCAGCTAAACCAATAGCTGTTATTTGTTTTGGAGTTGCATTACCGTTCATAAAGAGCAAACACAGTATAATCCTGTACTGGCTGCACATCAGATATGTGGACTTATTAACAGCAAAAATGTCTCAATTCCATTAATCATCACAGACACAGTGACAATCTGTGAGTTTCATGCTATGACATGGTAATCTGTTGTGCAACCATATAATTGCTTGCAATTCTATCTTGATATATACTGTACCCTTGGAAGATGTGACTATCTCAAAGTCCTGGTACTCAGTGCACATGCGTCTGACCACATCAATTTGTTCCAGTGTCAGCCTTACAGCATCCTTTTCCTGGGCCCCACATAGCACATAGACTGCAAACATCTGACAAAGTGACAGGAATGTGCCACAAGAGAGAGAGAGAGACATTTAAGTTACTAAGGTGACTGTCATTTTAGGTTTGATCTTTCCACAACAGAGTCCCTTTAGGTCCAAAATGTAAAAGTGTGCTTTTACCTGTGCCTGTACGTGGCCTGCCTGGAGACGGGTGATGTCAGTTGCCACTTTGCTAACATTATGAAGGTCAATTTGGCTCAGTTGATTGTTGTGAAGTATCCTCAGCTGGAGAGCTAGGTCATTATGACTGACAGATGAAAAGAATAAGACAAAAATGGAGCAGATGAAGAGACATTATAATTTAATTCCATTAATTGTACTGTTGTGTAGGCAAGACAATAAACATCCTTTACCCATCAATAAGAGGATATCTGGACATCAAGTTATGTACATGTCTCTCAGAGTATCCAGATATCAAACCACACAGAGAGTAGAGTACCACCACATGCCTTAATGACTTCCAGAGGCTGCTTGAAGCGACTGTTACAGTTTTCCTCGAGAGCATATTCTGAAGAGGGAAAACCTAATTACCTGATAAGACAGGAATCACAACTGCATGGTCAAGACACACACACACGCAACATAAGCTATATAGATACCAATTTTAAAAAATCAATTAAAGATTCATAATACAGTTTGAAAAGAAACACATATCATAGTATTGCAGCAATACTACAGTGGAAGCTAGAATGAAAAACATGATAGCACCATTATAAACCTACTGCTGAGTATCTCATGCATATGTGAACTCCCACTTAAAATACTCTGATGCGATTAAAATGCTCCAAGATATGATTCTCATGAGTCATTTCAACAAAAACAAAGTAGCATAATCCACACAGAAACAGACAATAATTATTGTTTTTTTTTTGTTTTTTTTTTACGTTTTAGCTTAATTAATAGATCATTTATGAAAATACCCACTAAAACAATGTATCCTCATTTCAAATAATTTATGTATGTAAACGATTTAAACAACAACAGACTTACTTACCTGCCAGGTCGCTGAAAAGCAACTTATTGAACAGCTGCCTGCAGTACCAATACTGACAGAGGACAGCACGGAGCTCTCCGCCCAGACAAACAAACCTGCCCGCCGTGCTGCATTCACGTCCTATCGGAAAAACTACCGGGAAAACATAATAGACTCAAATTTCCAACCAGCCAACCGACAGAGACGAGTTAATTATGTAATGGGAGCAGCAATAATGCAACAGACTCAGCTCTAGGTGGATTTTAACTGCTGCGATGTTTCTTTATCGTTTTACTAGCTGATCAATAGTAAACAAGTTATTTATGATTATTTATCCGCGTTGCCTCGGTCAACGGGGACATACGAGACGCATTTGAAAGCATCATTGAGACATGCGGTTCATGTTGCCTTCTGTAAACCAAATAACATAATTGCTACGTTATGTCAACAGGATAGCGCAGGTTTAGATTTGTATTTTTGGCCCTGATGTTTACGTCTGAGTAGGAATATTTATTCGTTAAAAAAACAAGCGGTCTAACAACACTTTAAAAAACCCCAAATGCCGCTTCAGGTGACGCATGAAGAAATACTTAACAAAAGTGGCAGAAGCGACCTGACCAAATAAAGCATGGCCATGGAAAGTGATAAAAGTAAGTCTGATGACGACAGAAAAGGAGAAGACTGATACAGATGAGAAAACATAATAAAAAAACATGTTTTCTGACGCTCACAGCTTGCTTCCAACCATCTTTGTTTGGCTCATGCCCCCTCTTTTCTTTTTTTAGTACAGCATGCAGAATATTTTGGTAGCTGAAATGAAGAACGTTTGATACTGCAAATCGTCAAACCATGGGTAAGTGTTGTTAAATAAAGTTTGGCTTTGAATTTTGGAAAAAAAAACTAAACAAAACAAACCTTTTTTGCCTTAAAGGATCAGTGTGTAAGTTTTAGGGCAAGATATGCCATACAGATAATATAATCTAATAAAATATATCATATAACATAAGAATGTTTTGATTAGTGTATGAATAATAAGAAACTTTTACATGTCAGACTGCCATGTTTCTACTGTAGCCCAGGATGGACAAACCAAACACTGGCTCTGGATAGGGCCTTTTGTGTTTTAGTGAGTTTTGCAGCCACCGTAGTCTCTCCTACATACAGTACTTGGAGGGGGGGTAGGTGAGGGATATTCAGTTGGTTGCAATTTAAAGCCTCACCACTAAATGCTTCTATATCCTACACACTAAACCTTTAAGTTAAGTATGTTTAGCTTAGTAACTGAAACTATCATCAACAAGTTTTTTTAGCCAGGTGTAACTGAACAGACTTCAGCTCTGTGTAACGCAGATGTTCCCTCTTTATTTTTTGTTAACTATTAGATATTATTATGGCATCTTGCTGCCCATTGAGGAAATGTATTAAAGAAATTTGTTATAGGAGAGCCTTCTGTCTGAGAGACATCTTATGTTGTTTCAGTCGTGATGAACACTTAGTAGACAAGAGCTCAAGTTTCTCAGAGTAGTGATGGGAACAGAGAATGGGTGGTTTTTATTGTGTTTTCCCTTTTGCTTGAGTAGTGGTTTGGCATGTGGTCTGTAAGCAGTGTCTTCTTTGAATGTATTATGTATTATCTTTAATGTGGAGTTTGAGGGCTGCATCTGATGTAAAACAAGGATGGCAGCTTTGGCGTTTGGTGTATTAGTTCCTCATGTATGGATTAAGGCATGCCTATTCATCACATTTTTGCATACCACTGTGCTTCCTCCACACGTCTTCCACTGTCTGTGCAAGCGTAAATACAATCAAGTACCACTCTACTGGAGCAATAACTGGTCAGATTACTTTGCTTTGCCTTAACAAAAATCGCTCTTCGAAAGATGAGGCTTACATCTGATACTGTGAACTGCAGTTTACAATATGTCCTGAATGCCAAGGTCCAGAACATTATCTGTTCTTTTTACATGATTCCAAACTTGATATTGCTGGCTCTTAGGGAATCCGGTGTGTATTGCACAAATGTGAGGGAGTCTGGTGCTGATGGAGAACATCAGGGTGCCACAAATGAATTTCAATTAATTTCAGTGGGGAGATACGAAGCCTGATTCTTTGGTCCACCCACTGAGATTTGGCCTTGTAGTCTGTAATGAGGAGAGTGATTCGGCTCTGATTGGAGCACCCTACTGCTTCAATGGAGTAATCACAACTGTGTTGATATTACTCTACCAATCCTCCCACTGCGCGGAGTGGACCCCCAGCTGACACTGTTTGAATTCAAATTAACCAAATCATTTAGTCTTATTGTCGACCTTGGTATGGGATGTGACTGGAGACACGAGAGATCCCTAACTAGTTTTAATAGTTTGATGAGGGGAACTTGAGCCAAATTCTTGTGTGGCTGGCTACGGTTTTTGTTTTAAATTATGTCGTGCAGAGTATGGGTTCTGGAGTTAGGTCAAGCAATCACTTCAGGTGAATCACTTGAGAAAATTGATTTTTTTTTAAATAATGATGTTTACTTTAAAGCCCTAATGAAACAGAGATAGCTTCACAGAAAACCCTTTAGCTGACCATGAGTAAAATACAACTACTTCATTCAGAAATGCCACTGACCTCAATTATTTTTTTATTTTTTTTTATTTACAATGAATGCCAGTGATATAAATAGTGGAATTTGAATTGTGGTACTTTTAATATTAGTTTCTAAAAAGTGCATTTTGAATGACAGAATTACATGTCAACAAACAGATTTGAAATCAGATTTAGAAAGCCATGTCAGAAGTTAATAATTGTTTTAATTTAAATGCTGAGATGATCGATATGTATGAAACATCTATTATTTTACAGTCTATTTTACATTCTCCTCTTGTTATGAATATTTAATGGGCTTATATGTTTGTGATCAACACTGGGCACTGCTAAACTTCAAACCGAAAATCAATTCTTCATCAGTATTTGCCAGGCTTTTTTGTTTTACTTTGTTCTTGAGAAGCTGCAGCCTTTTTTCCCTTTAACTGTAACTCTTTGTTTCCTCTGCTCGCATCACGCATCACTTTCTGCTGCTGTTTGTCTTGCACATCGGCAGGCTAACTACACACGTGTCCTGTCCTGCTGACTCACCCTTTTGTACTGCCGCTTTTTCTGTTACTATCTCTGCTGCTATCTCAGAGGTGGAACAACAATGACCCCCCATTTTTTTTCTTGATACCTTTGTACAGAACGACAGAATAATGGAGCAACAATCCCACTTTGAACAGGCTGTGTAAAAGTGGCTCCTAGCTCTAGAAGATAGAGTACTTTATTCATCTCAAAGGGAAATTACTGTTTTACAGCAGTTATTTCACAGAAATCTCCAAAACAAGTTGGGTGAGAAGTACAATTAAGAACAATTAGGCCAAATATAATATTATATAGTTTACCTATTATACAATAACTAAAATAGATTAAAAAAAGAATTACAGTAAAATAAAACTCTATAACATTACCTCTAATATGGACTGAAAATATGCAGTGCAATGATTGTAACATTCTGTAATATAAGAAAGTCAAAGCTGATATTAAACAAAGAAGTCTCCCCCTGGTTGCTACTCAAGGTTTCATGATAAACTTCTATCTGTACTGCCTGAAAACTGAATATATTTATTGCACTTTTTAATAACTGTTATAAAACCATGAAACATAACAAACTACATAACGTACTAATATTTAGTTATACTGCTTATTCATACTTTGTGTACGATGTACGAAGTTGCAGGATTGTCTGTAGAGAGATGTTTACTTCTGTGTTGTTTCAAGGGCAAGGTGTTTAAGACCATGGTGCCTTTGTTTCAGTGGTTAAATTGACCGCATTGGGATGGGGGATCCAATAACACTGAAAGGCATAAGCTTTTCATTACTAACAGTACTGAGTAGCAAAACAAAAGAAACCTTTGGCGTCAGAGGGCAAAGGCTGGACCAGTCAGAGGGAGTCCTCGTTTCCAGCTCACCATTACTGTGTACTTTTCAAGATGAAAAAGTATAAAAATAGAACTGTCCTATCTCCACCTTTTACTGGCCATTACTAAAACAAAAAAAGGCTATATTTGCTGGTGTAGATGTTGTTAGCATTGAGTTTGCCTTTAAGCAGTTGGAAATAAAGTGTCGCCCACAGTTCCCATTTGCTTGTTGTCAAAGCAGTGTTAAATGATTAATTTAAATTAACGTGATGACAGATAATAATCTATTCTGTGACCGTTTTATCTTTTGCAAACCCACTCATTTACGGGACAAAAGATGCCTGTCAAATATAGCTCTACCAATAAGGACATCTGAGTAGAGAGATGAATCTTTTTCTGCGTTTGTCTGTGAATTTATTTCTCCACCAGAGGGCAGCAACAGTCAGAACAAACTCCGGTTGGTTATCTTCACCTTTTGTAAGCCCATCTTGGATGAAAGAAAATGAATCAAATACCTACATAATACACAGAAGTGACATATGAGTGCATGTCACTTAACATATAAAAAAAAACATGCAAAATAATTTAAAGAGCTTGAGAAAATCCTAAAGGCGAATGTAATTTTGCTTCAATTTGCGTTTTTAAATTCAACACAATGTAGCTGTCAAAACATATCTGTGTTAGCAACGACTAAGTCATAGGTGATATTGGTATATGTATATTGGTCTTTATTTAGTGTAAATACAGTGTGCCCTCGTTTTCTATGAGGGCTTTTGAAAGAATGCTGAAGACATTTTGGTCTCTGAACTTCTCATTTCTTTCGCCCTGGATTCTGGCAGCCCTGTAGTCAGTGTTCATTATCTGCTCTTACAGCTTTGACTTCAGCACAGCAATTACATCCTCAGCTGCGCTGATTAATCCAACATGGAGGCATTTCACAAAATGGTTTTGAAAAGACATTTCCAGACACTTACCAGGGAGTAGCTGTGGCACGGCTTGTTTATGCAGATAGACCACAGCCAGTCATATTGCAATAAGATGTTTTCAATAGCTGCTTAAGTGTTCTCTTAACCTCTAGTGTACACTGTGCGGGAAACAATAGACTTTTCAGAAAGTGATTAATTTAATCTATTTTACTCCTGACATAAAATAAAAGGTTTGTCTGATGCCATGTTTGGGTAAAGTACGTTTTTCTATTGTTAAACGTATTCCCTCTACGGCCACTCGTTAATATGTCTCCTCTGCTCTCTGCTTAACTGCTTCACCTTCCATTCTCTCCTGACAATCACATAATCAATCACTGCCCCATTACTTGACAAGGCAGACAAAGAGAGTGTATGAGTGAGAAAAACCTTTGGCCTGTCTCGACAAGCAAGAGGAATGTCGACTTCAGAGGGCTAACACAGGCAGAAAACATAGGCCCAGTAAATATTCAATTTAAAGGATTCCCAGATAAGGCGAGTTGAAAAATTGAGGCAGCACCCATTCTTCTAGATAAGAGAAGACGGAGCCATCTGGAGGCTGGGAGATAGCGAACTCCCACACCATCCCAGAGACCTCACTCTCATCTGCTGCAGCGGCAGAGACGAGAAAAATAGAGTGCCAACACTTTCATTATGTTAACTTCAATATAAATGTATTCACATTCACTGCATGTAGAATTGGCTTTGGTAAATAGAAGGTTACACTTGTGTCCACCAGAACTATAACCATTGTCTTAACATAATTTTGTCTGTATTAATGGTTGAATATCTTAATTAATATGTGTGTGTGTACATATATATGTGTACATATTTAGTAAGTAAAATACAGTTTTTGCTACATTACCATTTTGAAGCAAGCATTTAAAAAAACAAAACAATTTGTTTTTAATGCCATCCATTATCCTGTTAGATGTATCTTTTTAAATTGAATTAACAGTTGAAATTGTCATATTTCAATAGTCACATATACACAGTCTGTGTGTGCCTTTATGTACATGTCGTTCAAGGTACAAGAAGTATGGGTAACTTGGTGATCAGTGGTCAAGATTTTACCTGTTTTTCTTTAACTAGTCTGCCATAGAAAGAGCAGGTTAAACATTTTGTGCACTTAGTTTAAATATGCTGAATATACAGTATATATTACAAGATAAACCAAGCACAGATAGTACATTTTAGACCGAGGCCTGTATCTCAAATCCCAAATCCACCTTGACTGTATCTTTGAAAACAAACACTATTGGCAAAATAGACTCTCAGCCTGTGAATAACCTTGTCCACATTCTTATAATGCACTTTGTTGACTTCTCCGCCATGCTATTTCGTGCCAGCCACATTGGATTTAGCTCTGGAATAATGCTTTTGTCAGTGTGTTTTATCTGTTCTCTCACTCAGGTACGCTATGCCGTTATCCCTAATTACCCCCACTGCATTTTGCACTTGGCCCAGAATTCTTAATACTTGATAACAGATAACAGACATTTACTTATAGCTGCATTATCTTTTTGACCTGCATCGCAAACCGACTGTCCCATAGGCTCTTGGGTGAAAGCTGTTAACTCTGTGATAACAATGACATGAAGTGATAACCTTCCAGCAGTCTTGAGGACACAGTTTGCTACATGTGTGCTGTATTGCAGTCGCAGCATTTCTTATTCAACCTTGGGTGCTCTTCTGTGCTCTGATTCATTTAATGGGATCGAGAGGGAGGTTAATCACTATGTCTCCCATAGACTGTTAAAGTTCTGGCTGACCACTATATGAAATGTTATGATTTGTATTCCATTCAAAGACGAATTTGAACGCTAATACCATAGCGGTGAACTCTCCTTTTTTCATTTAAAGCTGTAACAGAATTTTCTTCCAGTTAGAAGTCACTTTGATTAATTTACTTTAGGAGGCGACATCTGCGTTTGCAGATTTTCATTAAGATCAACAGTAAAAGCTTGAGACAAGGTTCCACTTGTCTAAGTTATTATCCCCAAAGGACATGGTTGATTAAGTGGAAAAAGTATTGGTTGAAAATAATTCTCAGGAATGTCTTTTTTTATTTTTATTTTTTTGCTTGTCTTTGTTTCGGACAACTTCTAAAGAAATATATCTTTTAATCATTAAAATTCAATACATACACCTAACTATTTTTTTTTATTATTTCGGCCACTGTGCATTCTGCTTGGAGTTAAGTTTTGATTCGATTGTCATTGACGTCTGCAGCATCCAGTTAAGCTTCAGCAATTACTGAGAGGCACCTTTTTTTTTTAACAACTAAAATAGTGTCTTCATGGTATGAAAATGCAGAGAGGCAATACATAAAAAAGTCAACTGGAGAAAGTCTGCAGCCATTCCATTTATTATGTCAGTCAACTACAGCAGTATAGTGCTACTGTGAAAACTTATCTCTTTTTAGATCGGATTGCTCAGCATATTATTTTGCTTGAGAAATGGTAGAATAAAGCGGAAGAGGAAAATTGTACTATACAATAGATATGGTGGGTGGGTAGGCCTATTGGCTGAAAGGGAACGAGAATAGTGTGTTTCCTTGGTTTCATATTTTGCAGGAGCAGTATAGTGTGAAGCTCTGTCAACCCTAGTTTTAATCCTTTTCTCCACTGTGTTGTGTGATGTTATGTTGTTATCTTAATGATAATCTGTGCTTGTATTTCTGCCGTAGGCATATCTGTCAGCCTGGGTTGGTTTAGGAGCTGTGCCTTATCAACAGCTTTGTCATTAAATCAGCTTTTTTCTACAGGCAAATTTCACTGCAGTTATTCTTATCAAAAGATCAGCACACTGTGATTTTCTGTTCAATCAGAACTTTGCAAATTCAGTGATGTGTGAGTAAGGAAGATGAAATACAGAACAAAATTTCCATTGGAAAGAAAAGAATTTATTTAATTTTTGTTTTCATGAGCGTTAATAAACAGACAAATAAAATTGGTATGTTTTGCATTTGTCATACCGTCAATGGCTTAAGCGCTATTTTTATTTTGTGTCCTTGGGTCTACTTTGTGTACTTTTAAAGGCTACACGTAAGAACATGGAAGAATAGAGATGATTGTACCATGATGCTAATAAATGATTTTGACCACAGGCTGTAGATAGTTTACTGCAAGCAGGAATCTGGAACCTGTGCTATTCATGGCTTTTTCTTTGTCAGTGTGAAAATGGATGTGAATCTGTTAAAGATTTTATAGCACGGTAGCACAAATCATCACTGTTTTGTGGATGTGCAAGACTATTATGGACGTGCCGAGAAACACATCCCTTAAATGCTGTATGTACAGAGGCAAGCTTTCAGGTCCCAGTCAAACTGACCTCTGGAGGCTGGAATTGGTACTCAGTTCTTCTGAGAAAAGCACTGTTCTGTCTGAGTGAGTGTTCTGATTGTCTCAGCATTGTGCTTGAATGGGGGGCAGCGTCAAATGAACTCCTCTGATTCAATCCTCTCCACTGTTTGACACCAGTTCAGCCAGTCAGTGAGGAGGGTGGACCGAGACTCCTTCCCCCAAACACACTCTCTTAGAGTGAGGGAAGCTGCTATATGGCAAAGGTCCATGAGATCTCTTGCATGCTGTCTGCGATGAAGATTCAACACCCTCTTTCTCCTCCCACAATGCACTGAGAGTCTCTGGAGGCTGATAGCCTGGTTCCTGGGGATCCAGTGGGTCTTTGGAAAGAAGGATGCTGATGGAGGGCACAGTCCTGTGCACTGTCATCTCAGATGTCCCCCCTTCAGCACTCTCCCACACCTCTTTCACCACTTTGTAACGCAGTTTGGTTAGCTGGTGCAGAGAGCCCACTTTTCGTTTCATGATCTCAGCACAGGTGATGGTCTTTGTGACTGCACGGCCTGACCCAGTAAAGACCACTTGCCTGAGCCCACCACCACTCTCACCTCCCCCACTTACACCCTTTTCTCCCTGCATCCGTGCCATGGCAAATCCCATTAAGTTGCGGATCTTACTTCCCTCCTTCACGCGCATCTCTAGCACCCCAGAGGCCAGTCCTGGAAAGGGACAAGGGCTGTCCTCCTCAGTTCGGCAGACTTTCTTGAATCCTTCCTGCCCTAGTTTGAGTGCAGGGGGAGGGACTGGTAGTGGTGTCAGCGGGGTGGAAACACTGTGCACCACTGCTGGCTGGCCAGCATTGCTGTACGTTTGATCCTGGTAGACAGAACAGGTCCCGGAGGTTACCCCATTCTCCATTTGGATCGGTCTGTTCACCTCTAGTCCTGGGTGGGGCCGGTTAAAGTACTGGTTCTGGCCACTGACCACTCCACACCCTGTGAACATTTCTTCTGTCCTCAATGGTCCACCACAATGTTAGTCGAGACACGTACTTTCCCCACATGGAAAACAGCTCAACATCATTCTTACGTATGTCACACTTTTTCTCCTCCTTTAGTCAATAGCTGTAAAGTTTCAAGACTTCATATAAGAAACCCACTCCCCAAGAGCAATATCAATGAAGTCTTTAATGCTCCCTCTCCGAAAGAGCTGGAGAAATAAGATAAACGCCTAGCTGGTGAATTAAGAGCACTGTCGGGACCATTTAAGATGTTCTTTAAAGAGCATCTCAATTTCATACCACAAATGACTGTTTGGAAAGTGCTCTGGAGATAGATAAAAAATAATAAAAAAACTAAACTAAATCATCCTCTTTCCTTCGTTTATATATTTTATATGGTGCTTTTATCCTTAAGCTGCAAAAGATACGGAGTACTTTGTTGATTCTTCTTAAACAAAACTTTTCTAAATAGAAACTAAAAGCTCATATTAAGACTCCACCTTTTTCTCAGTGATCCAGTCCAGCGTTGTTTATTTTGATCTGCTGATCATGTCGCCTTCAACTCAAAATTGACCTCTTGGGTTGTCCAGCTGTTCCACCTCCTGTATTGGACCTTTGGATGTTTTACTCCAGCTTGAGTGGGTCTGCGTCTCTTCTTCTTGTGCTCATCTGGGCATCCACAGTAGTTGAGGCCAGGGTTGCATGGAGGTCTGCACCTGGGGTGTCCTCCCTAGAGCTCTGTCTTGTCTCCAGTGATGCTCTGGGAAGTCTATTCTGTTCCCCACAAAGAGACATAAGGGACAGGAGCTGCCTCACAAATGCTCACAGGAGGAGTGTCTGTGTGGTTGAGGGGGAGCATGAGGGAAAGGGGAGACAGCCCTCTTAAAGGCGCAGGTCTTTTCATCTTTTAGATGAACACCCTCCCCTTCACAACTGAAGCCTGCCATCTGAGGAAAAAGAGAAGGGCAGGGCTACTGTGTCCCTTTAAAACCTAGAACGCAGATCCCCGGCAACTTTGTCAATCTCTTTAGAGGACATTCCAGTGTTCAATGTACATGACTGATTAAACCTGAGTTCTGAAATAGAGACTCAGTCAACCTTTAAAAATGCATTTTCAGCTACGAAACAATGAATTAAATTAGCTCTGTTATAATTGAAAACATCCTTCAAAGAGCCACTGAAAGTCAGCAGCATTAAATTGCACTGTACTTAGCCTTTATCCTATTAGATGTTTGTGACCATTACAATTTACATAATGCAGCATTAATAGCTTCATTGTTGGGGCAATCAAGTGGCGCGGTAAGAATGCCTGTCTCTTAACGCATGGATTGTTATATTTGTTACAAGGCTGGAGAGCCCTTGCGATCAAGGACACAAGGACCACAAAAAGCATAGAGGCATGACTTCCATGCTCAAGGTGCTGTATTAAATGTGACTGTCTTCATTAGTCTGCCGTATCTGTGCAGGTGAGGAGATGGGGCTGACAGGTGGGGTAATAAGCATCTTAATGGGCTTTCCATCACCAGTGGAGGGCGCTGGCTCGCTCCCTTCTGCACCAAGTCAGGCCCAGACAGCTGTAGCATCGTCCTGTTCAGCCCAGTCTCCCGGTCGACAGGTGGATTTGTTTTTGTGTGTGACTGACAGATGGGAGAATAGGTAAAGACAGCCCACTGAGGCTGAACCTACAAGGCCAAGAGAGAGAGGCAGACAAGTCCTAACTACTCTCTGCTCAGTATATCCCATGGTGCACAGTAGTACACAGACAGTATAAACTCACTGTGGCTCAGGCCAGTCCTTACCGTGAAGCTAATTCACAGTGGCATGTGTATTATATTGGATCCCTATGGTAATCAACGAAAAAATAAGGGAAAGCCCCCACACCTCTAGCTGACAAAGTGGAAACTGGTTCTGAATGTCTTTTATTAGCAGAGTTTGAATGGAAATCAGTAGACTGAATGTATCCACGGAGTGATTAACTTTTTTTTTTTCCTTTCTTTTTTTTTTTTTTTAGTTCATATGTCTGGAGTGGAAGAGCCGTTAATCTCCACCGCAACCATTCCAGACACTGCAGGAGACGTAGTAACAAATATCTTTCTGTTTCTTGTCTTTTTTTGTAAGCTAAAAAGAAAACAGGAGAGAGGAAAGACAGGGGGAAGGAGGAGGGGTCTGTGGCGCTCGCCACCAAAGTGATCATTCTGTTGTTTGGGAGAAATTACCCTCATCAGTCATACAGAGATGCACAGCTGCCTAAGGGGATCTGGTAATGTTACTGCATAATAAACTGTGTTTGTGTGTGTGCGTGCATGCGTGTGTGTGTTCAGAGAAAGAGCGTGAGGAGACAAGAAAGCAATGCGAAAGGGCAGGGGGTACAAGAAGTCTGATTTAACCACAGAGGTTAAAATTGATGATAAAAGCGGCTGTGTAATCGTCCCTCCTTACTACATGATGTTGGCACATGATTTATTGCTTCTCGGTTTAACTTTAGAAACCTGTTTGCTGGCGGTGATGTGATAGATTAAGCAATTCAGCATCTGAGAAAAAAAATGCACGTTTCTCAATAATGTGTTCTCAGACACACATTCACAACTTTTTGTGTCTCCATCAAAGGGATAACTATTCTTTAGATGGCTAAATAACACCATCAGAGTTTTGCAGGAGTGCCATGTATTGACCTTTTTGAGAGGAGCACTTTTTTTCTTTTTTAAGTGGCTGCATTTATTGATGGGTAGAGGCAGCGGCGCTCACGCTTGGCCACTCACTCCTTCACACCTCCTCCACAGAGCTGGCCTCTGCTCTCGTGGTTCTCTAAGCACTTACTCCTTGCTTTATCTGACCTTGGCTGGCATCTGCGATAGTCTAGGCATCCACCAGAATTTAAGTAAAGAAAAAAACATTTATTCCCAAACACTTTGACAAATAATCGTGCTTGTGTCTTGCTCCTCTCCCTCTTTACTTTGTACTTCAGATGTCTGAAGTGCTTGCTGTTATGAATTGTATGGCTGTCCCTTTGTTGTTTGTTGCAGCACTGCAGAGTCTAGTTGTAAAGAGGCTTGTCGTGCTGTTGTCAGGGCTGCACATAAGCGCCGTGCCTCACTGTGACAGCCGGTCTCTCACTTTACGTTAACCGCAAGTGTTTTCACGGTCATCAACCAATGGTGGCCTGGAGGCTGTCATTTTGCTCCGTGTGGAGCTCGCCCGCGGCTCGGTTCTGCCCCACAAACTCACAGCCGGCCCTTGTGGGGGGACAGAGCAGCACGCACACACACATGCATATGCACACACTTACAGACACGTGCACATCGACTTGGTAAGCGCGCGCGCACACACACACACACACACACACACACACACACACACACACAAAAACTATATGCTCAGCATAAGGCAGGCTGTTGGAGCAATTACAGAAACATGGCAGAACACGATGAAGCAGGCCCCACTATCAGAAGGGAAATAGAGTGAGCAGAGGAAAAATGATGACGCCATTAATAACAGGGAGGCTCAGAGGCTTGGAGGGAGGTGGGGGTGGATGACCCTCTCTGTGATTTCCCTGTGACAGCACTTTGAGGTGCAAATGGTTGTGTTTGTATTAGATTTTTTAAATGGGCATGTTTTTTTCTGTCAAAGGCAGAAAAAATAATACGAAACAACACTAGTATAATATACCAAATGATGCGTGAAGTGATGTTTTCCTGTCACTCATGCCATCCATTATTTTGGTAAATGATAGGTCAGACTTTTTTATTCTCATTTTCTCTTTTTCGGATCTCCGTCTCAGCCTATTCATACATGTCTCTTCTCCTCCAGCCACTGCTTTCCCCTCGGCACTGCAATGCAGATGTGTCTCACACAGTGGCAGGAAACTTTCATTGAAGATGCTTGTGAAAGAGGAACATGAGAGAGAGAAATAGGGGAAGGGCATGAAAAAGATGAATCCAAAGGTAGAGGGTTCAGAATGTACAGTTTGCAATACTGCCTGAAGCGATAAGGAGGGAAAAAAAAAAAGTTTATGCACTTGGAAACCCTGAGCAATTAGAATGTGTAAAAAGTGACAGCATATGGTAGACAAAAAAACAGACATGGCAACTTTTGATTTATGAGGCCTGTCAATGAAAGTTATGTCTTTAGCTTCATCAACTAAACGGCTTTACAAAGCCATCACACCACCGAACAAACGTTTTGACGTTTTTGCCACAATGATATAAGAAGGCTGGTATTTTTTGGTTCAACATTAAATTGAACGGGGTGCAGCTCAACCCTGGTGATCTCTGCTTTTAGGTATATAACACACTTTGATTAACAGCACCGACTGTAATTTAAAATGGGAGCGGCAGTTGATAATCACATTTGCGTTTGGTGCTTCTGTTTTGTCTGGCCTCGGGATAAAAGTTAATGGACTTTGTAGAAAAATTGAGATCAATTACATGAAGAATTAATTTGCTGTGCTGCAACAAATGCTAAAACTAAATTAATGCCTCATAGCAAGTATTCACTAATTCTCTACCTTTAAGTGTCGGAAGACAATGCTACTTTCTGTGTATATTCGTAAACAAACCAACAGACACACAACAAACAACAAAAAGATACTTGTAAGCATCAACATCTGAGACACCAGACAAAGCTATGCACTATATGTTCTTAGTATCACACAGCTTTTCAGGCAGATGTTGGCTTTCATTTTTCTTTGTATTTGTTTTCATCAGAATCTCTGCAAACATTATTAGCATGTTTTAATTATAGATTTTATAGTTTTTTCCCCCCCAGAGAAAGCCATTCAACGTGAAATTAATATCTAGATATTTTCCATAGGAGTTTTCATTCTTTCTGCACACGCTCAACGTAAACAATACATACAGATGATCCAGTGAAACAGAACTGTTCATAACTTCATCTTTCTGATAGAAGCCTCCCAGTTTACTGATCACTCTCAGCTATGTCAGTGTTATTTGTCACTGCCAACGCAGTAAATGGCAAACTTGCAAGGCAACAGCAGGAAATGCAATGTATTTGTCACCAGGGCTAGCAGTTCTTTGTTCGTGGTGCTGTTGTTCACTCAAAAAAAAGGTTCTACACAACAATGGAGTGACATTTTGGGGTTTCTTTTGTCAACAGATGTCTTTTAAATATTAACAAGAAGGAATGGTACAATAGGAAGCAGCCAGTGTAAACTGTGAGATAAGAGCTGCAGGCAGCTTTTACTGTAGTTTGTCCAAACTAGCACATCAACAACATGTCACCAAGTTAAACATTCTGTCCTGTGCATGGAAAACCATTCCCTCTGTGTTTGTGCGTAAGATGAGGCAGGCTTAGCATGGACATCCCAGCTGTACATATTATCACCTTATGAAGTTGATGTGACAAAAGTGTCAACCTTGAACTTCTTAGTTACACATATATCAGACACAGAGTAATATTTGCATTTATTTGAAATTGTGTTACTGTCCACCATGCGAAGGTGAGCCCAATATTCACTCTCCTTTTATCTCTGCTGTGGTCTCTACTAACTCCTGAGGGAGAAATCTGACTCTACAATTGAAATTAAGATCTGCGCAGTTACATTTAAAATACGCCAATGCAGACCATCACTGTATAATATTTGTGACTTGCTATAGAGTGTCTACACCTCTGGCATGTCAGGGTTTTTTTGTATTTTGCAGCTGCTTATTGCCAAGATTTCAAGTTGGGCCAATGAAGATTTTGCATGCAGGAGGGTCCAGTGTGAGCCAAGTGCAAATACTGCCCAGTCAGTACATCACTGAAGTCTGTAAACAAGCACACCTGTCCTCAGTCCTCCATCACTGATGATGCATTAAAAATCCATCTGACACAGAAACGGATAGATACTTTAGGTTTTTAATATTTAGTATTCATTCTACTTTATTTTATTTATCCCAAAATTGATTTTCTGGGGCTTAATCTGGCACAATTTACCGTTTCAGCTTTCAGATCGTACAATTTGCAGCTTTGGATATTACTATTTCTCAAACCAGTTTATTAACCAATTTATATCTTCCTCCTGTGGGTCCTAAACCAGCCTTTTAGTAACAGCGCACTGGATCAGTAGCTTCTGTACAACAAAATGAGACAAAGTAGGTTGTGGCTTTTTGTTCCCCCCAGTCTCTCATAAACACCTTCCTGTCACTGAGTTTCCAGATGGCCACGCTCCTCTGTATCCCACAGTTCATAACTCTAAACTTCCTCGTGCACACATTTGCATCGGGTCACTGCTCACTTCGACACACTAGAGGAAGAAGAACACTAATCCTACCCAGCATGCCTCCCTGGAATGGCTCTCTATGCAAATGGTTGTGTTTTTTTGTTTTTTTGGAACCACAGTGAGAGTCGGTTCGGTTGCAAGCATGTGTATCCAGTGGGGGTGCGGTAACAGACATGCAGCTGTGGCTCAGTAGGTGTGGCTCTTTTGGCAGGTTGACCTCCTTAACAGACTTGGTTTAGGTTTCCTGGCTGGTGACTATTTGTTAGAAAACATAGCAGTGAACTTTTAAAAGATCCATTCACAGGTCTACACCAGATTTATCCTGTATTTAATTGCATCGGAGAGCAATCATTCTCTGCCCTACAAATCCTTGGTAAAGCTGAGCTTTACAATAGAGCCATAATTGCAGGAGTTTAATTGCCTGCCAATGCTCTGCTCCCACTGCCTGCTTGCATTGAAGAGCCCAATAATTAGAAACAGGGATAAATTAGGTGGCAATTTTGTCTTGGCAATTATCATAATGCAAAAGAAGTGCCATTAGTATTGTTGTGCCCCACAGTACATAATCCTTTGACACTGTCAAGTCTCTCTCTTGGCTGCTGGGTACAACAACTCTTGATTTCCCTGTAGCCTTTGGACTCCCTCAGTCACTACTTAAGTCATCAGCTATACAGGCCAGCCAGCACACTCAGAGTCAAGCTAGCAGACTGAACACATCCATGCCCGGAGTGCTGGGAGGATTAGGAGCTACAGCATTAGCAGTCAGTCTTTCCTTTAAAGGTATATAAATTAGGTGTTAATCCTCTTCCACCATGTCACCCATGAAATTGTGTTTGATATAGCAGAAAAAAATCATGCAGTTGACAGATATTGTATTTGTACTGCAACAGTGCTTCATTTTGTTTCACTGGATTTTCATTGTTTTTACTCCAAGGTTGGATATGTTCCTGTTTTTGATAGTATACCTGTTAATTTTAGCATATGGGCACTGACAAGCAAATATTACAGCCAGACCTTATCTCCTGGTAAGTCATTGTAACCTGAACAAAATACAATAATAGGTAAGGTGTAGTACCGTATTATATGTTTGATATATATTTAAACAGATAAATGTTTTTGGATGTTTTTACTCCGCACCATGTCTCTGACATTTAAAAGATCACATTAAGGATAAACAAAATGTGTTTGTGCTAGAACTTTAAAAAATAGTCTTGTACAAACAAGAAAGTTTAAGTTTATTATATTTACATGCTCACAAATAACAGTATTTCTCTGGATACGTGCTGATTAATACACGCCCTAAACAACTACGTTCTGTATTTAAATACTGAATATTCTTCTTTAATATCTAGTAAAAGCCATGGCTTTTGCTTAGCTGTCTATGACCTGTAAAATGTTGACATACTTACAATCCTGAAGTTATTAACTACATAGTTCACAACGTAATTACTTTCGTAATCCTGCAGCTCCTTCAGTTAGTAGAGTAAAAGCATGGGACACATGTTTTAAAAGTCACACTGCCACATTTTACATGTATAGCAAGGCTTCAGATATCAGCTTCAAACGTCCTGATATTGAGGGTACTGATCTCACAGTAACAGGTGTAAGGACAAACTTGATACAGCTGCTTTGAATGGATAGTGCAATACAAGGGGAAACTGAATTGTCCACTAAATTGTGTAATTCTATTGTCTGGTATCAATCAAAGTTTATTTGTTGTAAAAGGATCAAATACTGCCCTGCATGGATATATTTGAGATGCTTTTATTCAATTTGAAAAATTCCAGCCTGGCAGAACACTGGCACAAAGCCTGAAGCCCCATATCATGTACATCATATCAATGCCAGTTTATTAGGTACACCTAGCTCAAGCTAATGCACACTAATATAATATCCCTTTCATATCAATGAGGACAGCCTAAACACCAGAAGCAGCAATTTAACTGCACCAGAAGCGCCTCCAAAATAAGCTTTCAGTTGAATCTAACTGTTTCAAACAACTGAACATTCTTTTTTGCAACATTATTGTGTCTTGTAATTGTGTGTTCTCATACAGAAATGGTCAGCCTATTAAAAGTCAAAAGAACTTTAATGATACCCTGGTCGTTGTGGACAATTTTCTAAAAATATTTTCATTCTGAAAAAACATTCTAGGTCAGTTCATGTTACACTTCCCTTTAGAAAGTATCACCTTACATGGCTTCTTTTCTCTTACGCCTTCAGCAGTTTGTAAAAACTTTTGCCTGAATTCGTTCAGAATCTCTTTGTGCAGTCCATTGCAAAATGTCTTTTTCACCATTTTAGCAATTTTCTTCATGTGAATGCATAAAAGCAGATGCTGACGGTTGTGTTTGGCACCCGTGGGGGAAGTGACCCTGGTAACTACGCATACGGTGACATCACGTGCACACCCTCTATTGCACACTTTGCATTCCTTTTATTTTTTCAGCATTCAGCATATAATATCTTCACGCAGCTTGCTTGAAGATGGCAGACAGCTGGTGTGGCTGTTGTGGACATGTCACCACTTCTCTGTACACACACAGTGGGTGGCTAAAAATGTAGTATGTACATGACAGCTTAATGCGTAATAGTAGTTTGTGTGGCATTATAACATTTCCTTTGAGGTGTAATCCATGATTTCTGGTTATTATCAACAATACTGTGTACCGGACTAGCACTGTCCTACCCTCCAGTCTTCCTAGAAAGCTGTAGGACATACTGTAAACAAGGAATGTATAAATAACATATATGGTTATGACAAAATATGTGACTGTAGCAAGGAAGCTGCATTAAAATGGACCCAGAGCATGTGAAGGGCCCCACTAAGATTTGAGCCTAACACTGGAGACACAGTTACTTAGATTAGAGGATGCACATGACCTGTTTGTCTCTGCAGCTAACTGTTTTGTATGAAGCAGTTTAGTAGGAGGTTGTTATCTGTGTGTGGAAAACAAGAGGTGCTAATACACGCCTGAATAATGAAGAGAAAATGACTTTGGGAATCAGGAAGTCCTTCACCATTAATGTTGAACAACTCTCAGTGGCTCTCAAGCAATCAAGCAATGGGATTTACAAAAGATTTTAATTTGGATGCATTATCCAAACTCCTCACAGACCAAAAGGCAGGCAATTGCTCCGACAAAAGATATGCGCTGATAAGTTTGAAGGTCAACAAGCTGCTGCAGTGGAGATATCAGCAGCTGGTCTGTACCACACGCAGTCAGATGCAGTAAAATACAGACACACATAACGTATACATACACATTAGAGGTTGACCAGGTGGCATAAACACTATCAAACACTAAAGCTGAGTGTACAATTAGCCTTTTTCACTCCTCATCAAAGTTTACGACCAGTAAAACGCTTCTGTTTCATCACACATTTGAAAGTCACATGGAGCACGGCTTACAATTTCTAAATGCCATAAAGGAGAACGGCTAATGAGGCCGTATGTAGAGAATAAAAGGGGGATTAATGAACAACACGGTTTGAAGAGGGTAAGCAGCCCTCTCCCAAACCCTTTACAGTGTATGCATATACTAGGTGAGAATATTCTGAGGCTTTCACACGTTGCCACAGTATTGAATGGTCTGTGACGCGCTTGGAGGAGCATTCTGCTGATGGAATCAAAACCCCTTTCACAGATTCAAATGAGGTGCACTCAGCTGTGATTGGTATTGGAAAAGCATTTGTCGGAACAGAGGCTCACAGAAGGCTTCTTAAATACAAGGCAATCACAGTGTCTAACGCAGAGACGAGGCGAGAGGTGTGCCCGGACTGCAGAGTGGAAAACAGGACAAAGGATTATGATGGTAATAAGCAGTAAACCAAAACAAAGTCATCCCCTGATCCCCCCACTCTCTCTCCCTCTGTCTCTGTCTCTGTCTCTCCCTATCTCTCTCACCCCTAAATCCTCTAACACACTCTCTCACTCCTGCCCGCCTCTCTCTGCATCACACACACCACATATTGACAGGGCCCATTTTCTTTCACCGTGCCTGAGCTACAATTTAAAACTCATTTCTCATTATTTGCGGTGAATCCTTACACACACAATTTCTAATCTGTCGAGGCCATGATGGCTTCTGGCAGAAGCAGCGGCTCTTTATGCAGATGCCCGGCAGTACACCTATATGCAATGTCAACTCTTGCACACCCGGCTGGCCTTATTTTATTACAGGCGTCAGCAAATCTGCATGCCGTCAACTGTGAACCTTTTGTGCTAATGTCCCCCTCCTCCCCTTTATCTGAGCCTGTGGTGTACAGACTGAAAGCATTTTTACATTCCAGTGATAATGTGCGAGTGCAGATCAGAAACTGTTTCTAGCTCAAAATCTTCAAGAGATACCCTTCTCCGACAGACCTGAGATACAGAATCAGCAGACTGGGGCCACAAAGGATAGGAAGGAGGTGGATGAGTTTGGGCGGCTAAGTTTGGAGGGGTTTACAAACCTCTAATTTGGCCTGTTTAATGAAAGGTTGTCAGGAATTCACTATATCCCAAACTAGCTCCCCTCCTACTTTTCTCCACATCTCTGACAGTTTCTGGAATGTATTGTGTGTGTGTGTGTGTGTGTGTGTGTGTGTGTGTGTGTGTGTGTGTGTGTGTGTGTGTGTGCGTGTGAGGGAGACAGAGGGGCTAGAAACAGCCATTATTATGCCTGCAAGAACAGGGTTTGGCAGCAGAGGAAAGAAAAGAAAAGAGGGGAGAAGATTGTGTCTGGAATTGTCCAAGTGTGGCAGTAGTGGTCCTCAGTCACTTTATCAGTGCCACAGAAGCTTTTTTTCTTCCCATCTATCTGCCCGGTGACTATTCTTCCCCCTCTCAGAGCAGGAAAAACACTCGCTCTCTCAACATGGATGGCTCAACACAATCACCAACCCTTTTTTTTGCACCACCTATCATGCTCATTTCATCTCTTCACTCAACATCGCTCTTTGTCTAAATGCTATTCTTTTTTTTTTCCTTTCCATTGCTCAATCCCATCCCAAGTGCAGAGCACTGAAAAAATACCCCACTTCACCTCCTCTACACATGGTATTTCTATCTGTTCACTTAACATCAGGGTTGGGTGTAAATGTCACACCATGTACTGTATAGTTACTTACAGTATTTGCTAGAAAGGTTTATGCACACAAAATAAGACTTTATCTAAAGCTTGAGGAGAAAAGCATTTGTCAGAAACTGAAAGCTTTGACCCTGACTTTGACTTTCTTGAAAACGATATTGGATTGTCTTTTCATATTTCAGATGATGCTTTCCCCAAACTGAACATCACTGACGTACAGAATAACATCTTGGTTTGGAATGCATTGTATACAGCCGATGATGTTTAATAGGATTAATATGATGCAGTCCTTTTCTACCTAGTCTTTAATTAATATGCACTTAAGTCAGTATTAGCCAGCTAAAATGTCTGATGCTTCTTAGCAATACCAACTTAGCATAGGTGAGGCAATTCATTCACTTAAGAATAAAATGCTAGTTTCTGCAGAGAGAAAAATGTTTGGTCAATCCACAAATGGGACAAATGCTTTATGTTAATGAATGCACATGATGCTATCAGAAAAAAACAAAAGGAAAAGCAATGGATTACTTTTCATCTCTGTGATTATTCTTACTTTCCTATCAAACACTAAATTTGATTGGACTTTATTCCTTACTCCTTTTTTCAGTTTAGTCCCCTCTCAGTGTTTCAGTTAGTGTGTTTCTATTAAAACTTTAAATAGTTGAAAACCATGTCAGCAATGTGTGTCTTCAGAATCTTTGATGAATTCAGGCATACACCTCACAGTCACTTCAAACTTTTGTGTCACAGCATCTGTTGAGATGCTGTTGCTTGCATCTCTGTGGAATTAAAAAGCGTTATAGAAATCACTATATGGAATCCTGCAGGGAATTCTCCTCTTCACATAAACTCTCCCAATGCAGCACGAAATACAACGCAGGCTATACATTTCCAGAGGGAAGTACCACAACTTTCGTTTATCATAATGATGTTCTTGTTTGACGCCTCGAGTGCATTCATGGAGTCAGTTAGTATGGAGCATTCAGTATACTCTGTTATTCAGACATCCAGTAATTGATATGAACATGTTGAATTGACAGCCAGGTTTATGGTTGATGATTATGATGAGTTCAGTTGAGTCTAATGTCTAGGTAGATTTACATTCTGTAGATGCACTATGAGTTTTGTATATTAAGTTTCTGAAATAGGGCTGCATCTAATAATTAAGTTCATTATCAATTAATTAAAGTTGTTTGATCCATTAAATGTCAGAACACTGTGTTTCTAAAGCCCAAGATGATAATGAAAATACACTCCAAAACCTAGATATGTAATTACTATTAATGAGAAAATGAGATCACGGCTGGAGGTTGGAATAAGGGAAAGCACTATTGCTTGAAAAATGACTGAAAGTAATTAAAAATTATTAGTTTTTCTAAATTTGAGCATTGTAGTTAGGAAGCTTCCTGAGCCTGTTTGTCATATTTTTCTAAGTGCTTGTCTTTCCTCTTTCTCAACATCCTGTCATCCATTTGAGAGTTTAGTATATAGTCCTGCTATTTTGATAAAATTAAAAAAAATGTTATCACATTTAAGTTAAGCTGTGCCCAACAGGCTGCACAGATGAGACATAGATGCTTAGTCAGACATAGAGATGAGATTAATCAGTAATCTGTGGATCACTGGAGAGCAGATGGGTGCCCTTTGGTGTCTTCTGAAGACTGCAATAGCTGAGCGCCAAGAAGGTTCAGAGTGCCTGCCATAATAAGAGCAAAAAGGCTGAAGTAAAAGATAGGCCAGCATACATAACAGGCATATGTGCTTGCTCACTCTGTGTAAGAGGAAGGCCAAAGAGGTGAGCAGAACAAGGTTAAAGGATTTATGTGGTTAGCATTGCAGTATTGCAACCACAGTCATTGGTTAGTAGATACTATTGAACAACAAAAGTTGGAATTCCTATCACTTATATGGCTAAAAACTGGGTGGCCGGTTGCATTTTTAACATTATGCAGATGTGATAAGTGAATAGCAATTGGATATCCACTTATATGCAGATGTGATAAGTGAATAGCAATTGGATATCCACTTACGTTAAAGGACCAGTGTGTGAGATTTAGGGTCCAGAATATGGCAGAAATGGAATATAATATGCATAACTGTTTTCATTAGTGTATAATCATCTGAAACTAAGGATTGATATGTTTTTGTTACCCTAGAATTGACCTTTTACACCACTAGTCCTTTTTCTAGTCCTGTAGTCATGTTTCTACAGTAGCTCAGACCTACCAAAGAGGGACTTTAGATATGGCCTTCTGCTGTTTTCGTGTGTTTCACAACCAGTATAGATTATCCTACAATCTTGGAAGGGATTTTGATATTTGAAACTAAAAGTAGAGTTGGGCACATGTAAATTTATTTTCAGTTTGGTTTGATATTAAGACCGGACTGGACTAGAATGTGACTCAACTGCTCCCGAGTGAAACATAATGAGAGTCATGAATGAGAATGGAGTTGCAAGTTTTCCACAATACCTTCCTGTAAATGTTTCACAATAAAAGTTTGTAACTAATGCAGTATTTTTGCCCAATGTAATGCTAAAGCATTTTTATTTAAAACCGATGCAGGAAGTGTTGATTTTGTATTAACAGCGTTATGCAGAAACTTTATCAGAACAAATGGGAGCGGATCAAAACAAGGCTTCTCAGACCTCTGCTACATTACTCACTGTACTAGCTGGCTAGCTACCTTGTTAACATAGCAAACTGATGTGACAAGCATGAGTTACATGGGGGATGCCAATGATACATGAGTTATATTAGGGTTATAATGAAAATGGAAAACAGCGGGGTAATTGTTTATTAATTCTCCAATAACGTATTTTACAAATTAACTTACAAACATACCATGAAGACACCGCTTATACTGCACCACCATCAGCTACGATGCTACTCTGATAATGCTACATGTGTTGTGGACAGTATTGTAGTGACCATCTACTAATAGGTTGACATAGCCAAGAGCTGCTTGTTTCTTTTTAATTTACTAGAATAACTCGTAATGACTAATACTGTGTTAGTCAATTTGCACAGAATCAGACCGATTTAAGCTCATACACCAGGAACCTGCCCAACCCTACAGTTTGTAGCTGTAACTTAGAGCATGAATAGCCTACCCCCCAAATATAAGATTAAGAATGATACAAATACAATGATTTACAAAATTATAAGCAAATATTCCATTTGATATTTCATGACAATGTAGATTACGGATTATCATCAACCAAAGAAGATCTATTCAGTAATCCCTTAGAGTCAACATCAGCTATGGCATAAAAGTAACGCTTGAATGTTTTTTGTTTTTTATTATTTTTCCTTGAAATGAATTGTAAGTAGATGTTTTAAACAACTAAATAGTACAGACTTTAAAAATATAGTGTAGTTTCTTCTTTCTTCTTAAATCTGCTCAACTACAGTAACTAGTTTGTCATTGTTGCACACAGCAGCACATCAAAACAAGCTAAACTTAGGGTGCGATGAGCTCGAGTGGATAATTGATCAGGCTGAAATTACCAATGGATTTCTGCAGAGCTTATGCCTGAAAATCTATTGTGCTTTAGGTCATCTATTGGGAATCATAGAGGTATGTAATACAGTGAAATGGGCACAGAACACAGTGTTAATAATCTGTTTACACTTCAACCCCCTTTCCATTGATTTCCATTCTCACCATACACTGCCTGATGAGCACCACCTCCTCAGAAGGACCTGAGTTAGTTTTAAAAGGAGCACAGACCTTTCAAATGAAACTAAATTTAATACTTTGTCATATGCATGTTACATACTGTATTTTTATGTTTGTGTTTGTTGGTAGTGAGCATTTTGAATATTTATTAAAATACTTACTACGCTACACCGGTACTGACTCCTGATTACATATCAGCGGAACTGTGTATTGAAATTGCTTGCCCTTTTGTTTGTAAATATACAATGTAATGCCTGTGTGTGTGTGTGTGGGTCTGTGTGATCTGTTGTGTACAGTGTGTGTATATATATATGTTCCTTTGTGCATGTGTTTTTGCTGATTTTTAATATATAACCTCAAAACTTAGATGGCCAGCATATTTCAGCAGATGGGGGTTCAGAATTGGCAGCAGTCTGATGAACAATGTGTTTGTGAATGTGTATTTGTGGTATATAAATGAATAGTGTACTTTATCTTAAGACTGATTGATTTGAGAAACCATTTGCAGTTTGCAGAAATTGCAACTTTTTGTAATATTTCAAATGTCGAGATTGTGATTTTTATCATTACTTGTATATACTTGTCAATATTGCGCTGAGTTAAGTATTCATACCTTGTAGAAGCAGAGTCTTCCAGGAAAATGCAGCTGAATTAGGTTTTTCTCAGCTTTGAAAACATTTGTTTATAGAATTAAAATATGTCGATTAATCAATGTGGTCCTATCCCTTTTGAATTGAATTAGCTGGACAGTGCAAACCGTTAAAGAATCTATATAGCTCTAGCTATATTTTTTTATTCTTAGAGTCCTTCCTGGAGTTCTTTTTCTAGTAAGTTGATAAATCTTTTGTTCAAAAATTGCATTTTGTTCGCCTTTGTTAAGACAATAAACAAAGTGGTAACATTATTTAATAATAATTCAAGCTACTGGAAAATCACAACTTTAATGCTCAGAACAGAACAAACTGCTTCACAGCCTGAGCTGCTGGAGGTTGCAATTTATAGCTTTTCATGCGAGGAGCTTAAAACAATAATATGATGCACTAAAGATGGACAGGAGATCCCATAAACTCACACACAAGCTGTCTGGCAGTTGTCTCTCTATTTACGTGATGCGCTCTAGATCATTTATGTAGAAAGCACTTAGCCACTGTTGGTCCTTTTTTTTTTTAACTAAAAGAGACAACCTACTACTTACTTTTTCAGATGTCAAAATTATTCAGAGTGTGGTATCTTTGGCCAAGTCTAAATTGTTTTTTTTGTTGTTGTTGTTTGGCCAATTCACAAAAAAACCCATTAACTCCAGCTGAGTACATTTAGTTAGTTATGATTTAATCACGGCTCAGGGGATTTGAAAATTGCATTCTTTCAAATCGTAATTTCTCTGAGAATTATTAATCACAGCACTATTAATTGTTCACTCCCAATATATTTATATTATACATTGCTGCTAACATGATGCATTATCTTATTTTCTGTATAGTATTACATTTATACATATATTATTAAATTGTTAACTCTTCCATATGTGTGTGAGTGTGCAGACACAGTACCTTCTTTTTTTATTCACCTGCACCTTCTTTCATCCATGTGTATGCTGGTGTGTGTGTGTGTGTGTGTGTTTGTGTGTGTCTCACTGCAGCTCTGTCTGTCTGCCTTTAAAGAGGCTGTGAATGATCTTATTTAGTGTGCGCTGATTGCTGCTTTAACCTGGCGGCCACGCTGGCTGCTGCTGCATTAATAATCGCAGGGAGGCAGGAGAGCTGGTGAGGCCCGCACCTTGTTCACCGTTCGCTTGCTCGCTATCTCCACAGCACCGAGGAAAGAGCCAGCAAACAGCAGGGGAAGTGTGGCGGAAAATTACAGTCTTCACATGCCAGCCAGGAAGGCTGCTGCTGCTCGACGGGGGCCAGTGCTGTGTGAAGAAGACAGAGGAATTGGGAGGACGTTTTAGTGCATAAATGCCTGTGTGGAAGCAAAGCGGTGGTGTGTGTTGTATCAGGGGTGGCTAAAGGAACACTTTTGGCCTCTCTTCTTGAAGGGACTAGTTTGAGATCAGGCTTTGAGTTTGAATCAGGACTCAGTTCGTAAGCTAGTTTGGAAATTGAATGACAATGAGTATAGACACTGTGTGTGTGTGTGTGTGTGTGTGTGTGTGTGTGTGTGTGTGTGTGTGAAAGTGTGTGTGTGAAAGTGTGTGTGTGTGTGTGAAAGTGTGTGCATGCATGTGTGTGCTTTACCAAGACTTTTTTTTCCTTTTAATGCTCTGAATAAAGAAGTGACAAAACACATTGCTAATAACTTATACTTGTCATGAGACAACAAAATATTTATATGATAAAACAGGAATGGCAAAAATGTTTTATACAATAAAGTGAAATTATTCATTAGTTACAGGGAGGTTTTTGAAGATTTGCAGATTTTTCACCACCTGCTCCTCAGTAATTACCGTCTGCACTGTTTTATAACAATTTTATTTTCATTGTCACAATTTAATTTTTTTTAAATTACTATGTCACCAAATCTAAGCCAATCAGGCGTGAACAAATCTAAAAACCAATTCTGACTTTCTGAAGTCAGATAACAGAATACATTTTATGGAACACGTTAAACTGCATGAAGTTCACTTCATGTTCATTTAAACATGACTTATTATGAGTTTAAAAAGTATCACTCTACTCTTTCACCAGATCATTCACAAAGTGATATTTTGTGTCACATCGTCAGGTACATAACAGCAGCAGTTATGTCCTGAGAAGTTAACATTTAGCACATTCAAATGCTTCGTTATGTCAACCAAAAAAAGCTCAATCTTCCAGCCATACGGTATCTGACAATCATAGCATGTCATAAATCATTTATAATAATATTTAGATGTGGCAATTCCCTTTGTTGTGTTTTTTGCAGTGCTGACATAGGAATTAAACCTCTGACTGTTTTTCTTTATATTTTTTTTGTTTAGTCAAAACAGGACATGGAAGTCAATGATTTCTGAGGGATTGTGTGTCTGTCCTGTGTGTCACTTTTTCAATCTTCCCAAGATTTCATCCCTGTGTTAACATGACTGAAGCTGAAGTGAAGTTAGTTGTAGTTAGTCTGTAATGAAGCATATTACTTAATGTACTGAGTTGAGCCAGAGCAACAAAAGACTGCTATCAGTGACATAGAAGCACTGCAACTGGAATACACTCCGAGCAGTGAGTTCACTTCATTTGGAAGCGAAAAATAGAAGCAAAGGTTTGATTTGAATTAGACTCTGCCTTATTGATCACCATGATTTAAATACTGGAATTCTCCTGCTCCTCAGTTCTTTGTTTATTTGGCCAGATGATGGTGGATCATCTGTCTTTAACATTACTGTTTTTTAAAGGCCATTAGCCCAGTTTTTAAGTTCGTGCTGAAGCCAGAGTTAAATTAATTTTATTACTGCAATGAATCTGTTGATACCAAACGTGTCATGTTATTTTACTGGGAAAGCTGTCTTGATGATGATTGCTTGTAATATTTGCTTTGCCATCAGACAGCTGTTGGAAGTTCTAAAGTTAGCACCACATTAAAAGTGTGTCTAACAACATTGAAAATGTTCTTAATATGGTGTACACTGACAGATATTGATTATTGTATACAAAATATATTTTTCTACTGACTATGCCCCCAGCAGTGCATAGCTCTACTTCTCTACTGTAGCTAGAAGCAGATCATACAACCCCACTTCAAAATACCACAGCTATATGTAAGATTCTGAAAAAAAAATTATATAGCATAACCAATTCATTGCAGAAATAATTAAATATTTGAATGAATATTGTATTTTTATATTCAGTTAGGATATTATCTAAATTCAAATCCTGAAATCATTTTAGATGCTGTAATGTCATCCTAAATCGAGACACAGACTTAAAAATGCCCCAGGTTCCAACCAACAACTGTACAAAAGCTACAGAAACTTCAAAATACAAAATATAATAAATATAACAATATCTGAACAAGTTTTTTTTTTATAGTACTTGATGTTATTTTACTCCTCCTCCTCCTCTTCCACCTCTTTGGTTTCCTCAACCCCAGAAAGTGACGGACTCTCTTCCAGACAGAGGGTGGTTCTGCTGTCTTCTGTGGAAGATTTCCTTCAGCCGCTTTCTGGCATTCAAGGGCCGGTGCAGGACTGATGGTCTCCTGCTGTTCGCCCGGCATTTCCTCTGGAACCTCAGCCTCTTTTGTTGGTTCAAAGGGCTCTGCATTAGGCATAGATTCCTGCGGCTTGTTGCACTCATCCTCACAGTCGTCATCACGACTGGTGATTTTTTGGGGAGCCTCTCTCTCATCCTTCAGCTCATTGGAGAGCTTCAGGTTGAGTGAGATCTGAACACTGAGCTGAGTTTTCAGCTCGTCCAGCTCTCTCCCAAAATTTTTCTCCTTCTCAAACGCATTTTGTTGCAAGACAGTGATCTCTTCCACCATCTTTTGACAGAGGGCTTCCTGCTCAGTCCTCAAGTTGTGGATCTCATGCTGAAAGATGTCAACTTGTTCTATCACCATCTTGTTCAGCTGTTTTTCTAGAGCCTTGTTCTTCTCTCTCTCCTGCTGGAGTGCAGTGGTGGCTTCATCAAAGTCAATTTGCAGTTGTTTCTTCTGCAAGATCTCGTTATCAAGATCACGCTGAAGGACAGCAGCCTGCTCTCTGTTTTTGAGAGCATCATCTTCACACCTTGCAATGAGCAGTTGGTATGAAATGCACAGCCGTTCCAGTTCCTCTTGGAGATGCTTGTTTATGTTCTTCTCCGCCTGGAGCTCATTGGTGAATGTCTGCTCATTGACGATGTGAGCCACTTGCAGCTCCACGTGGTCCACTTGGGGTAAACCCTGTCCAGTAGTAGATGGTCTCTTTTCTGAGCAAGCTTCATAAAAATGAAGACTTGGCTCGTTTAAGTCAGCTTCGATAGCTTGAGGGTCTGACTTGTCATTCTTTTCATCTGACTTTGGTTCTGAGTCTAGATGATTCAAGGGTGAAAAAGTCATGCACTGAAGTGCCTCATGTGGATATGAGCTGGTGTCCATGCTTTTTTTCAGGTGATACATTGCCAGAAACGGGTTATTTAAACAGTCCCTCGGAGTAAGTCTCGTTTCAGGATTCAGATCAAGAATTGACATGAGGAGGCTTAGGAATGCCATCCTATCGTGATACTCAGTGTCGCTTTTTTTGGCTGGGTATGTCTTTATTGCATCCTGCAAATCCTCAACGAAGTCGAAAAACGTGAACATTATTTGGGTTTGGATGCCTGTCACCTGTGTGAACTCTTCTGGTGACCTCAGCCTAAAGCCTGGATTGTAGGGGTCCTCATTGAGGCTGAAATATGCCCAGCTGTATAATCCAGCACTCAACAAGTCATCTTCAGGCTGACCCAGCAGGTGCACCATAGATCTAATCAAATTATATGAACATTCTCTAGGGAAAAGCTCCCTACCAAAATATAAGAATGCCATAATGCATCCCACTCCCCACATGTCAACTGCTTCCGTCAGGGGGAGGCCTAAGGTCACCTCTGGAGCCCGAAATGAAGAAGGCTGCAGGATTGTTCCAATGCACACTTCGCTCACCCGTCTGGCCAGACCAAAGTCAATCAGTTTGATTTTAAATGGCTGGTCATTTTGTTTCACCAGCATTATATTGTCAGGCTTTAAATCCGTATGGATGATACCAATACTCTTTAAAGCATCAAATGCTATCATGAGCTGATGGGTTACAGGACGAATTTCATTAAGAGTTAAAGGAATCCATCTTCTCTCCTCCATGAGGTCCCAAAGGCTCCTGTCCAACATTTCAAAGGCCAGACAGGAGAGGTTATTGAACATGAAATCCTCCATGAAAATTGACAATGTTGTTTTTGTCTGGATCAAGAGTCCTGGTCGCTTTTAGCATGTTTATCTCCTTTTGAATGACTTCTGAGACATTTTCATCATCTTTGTGGATCTTGACTGCCATGTGACTGCCTGTTGTTAAATTGATACATTTGGCGACTTTTCCAAATGATCCCTCACCACTGAAGTCTATAACCTGATAGCATGTGGTGCTGCTGTACAGTACATCATGCTTCTGAACCTCATATGGGGTGGCTGGTGTGTACTTTGTGCAAGTTGAAGACATTTTTGCAGTTAAATGTTTCCAAACACAGAATAACTCACTTGTGTTCTTCTCTCTGAAGGTAAACAGAGGGAGCTGACTGGGTTCAGCCTATAGTCTAAAAGTCTGAAAATGACCAGGTGACATCAGTGTGTGTGTGTGTGTGTGTGTGTGTGTGTATATATGTGTGTGTATGTGTGTGTATGTGTATGTGTTTGTGTGTGTATGTGTGTGTGTGTGTGTGTGTGTGTGTGTGTGTGTGTGTGTGTGTGTGCAGGTGTGCACTGGTGTTCAAGTTAGTGTGTCTTTTCCATATTTTTATAAACTGATTTGGCATGCTCCGGGTTCCTTCCACAGTGGAGTTTTGGTGAATTAGAAACCATATTGGTCATAGGTGGGAATGTGGGTGCAAATGCCGTGGTCTGCCTATGTGTGTGATAGACATACGACCTGTCCTGGGTGTATCCTGCCTTTACCCGTCCAGTGCATGCTGGGAATTGTTCCAGCGGTTATAGAAAAAATATGGAAGAATGATTTTGTATGTAAATGAGCGAGTATGCTCAACTTCTGAGACATTTTCATCATCTTTGTGGATCTTGACTGCCACGTGTCTGCCTGTTGTTAAATTGATACATTTGGCGACTTTTCCAAATGATCCCTCACCACTGAAGTCTATAACCTGATAGCATGTGGTGCTGCTGTACAGTACATCATGCTTCTGAACCTCATATGGGGTGGCTGGTGTGTACTTTGTGCAAGTTGAAGACATTTTTGCAGTTAAATGTTTCCAAACACAGTGTGTGTATGTGTGTGTATGTGTTTGTATGTGTATGCACGTGTGCACTGGTGTTCAAGTTAGTGTGTCTCTTCCATATTTGTATAAACTGATTTGGCATGCTCCGGGTTCCTTCCACAGTGGAGTTTTGGTGAATTAGAAACCATATTGGTCATAGGTGGGAATGTGAGTGCAAATGCCGTGGTCTGCCTATGTGTGTGATAGACAGACGACCTGTCCTGGGTGTATCCTGCCTTTACCCGCCCAGTGCATGCTGGGAATTGTTCCAGCGGTTATAGAAAAAATATGGAAGAATGATTTTGTATGTAAATGAGCGAGTATGCTCATGTGAGGAAAAGGGAGGAAAGAAACACAGCAAAGCAGAACATGGCAACAAAGCGGTCCACCAACAGACCTCCTTTGTGTCAATATTAACTAGACGGGTTGAAACTGCTGCCCTTTTTTAAGCGTGGCCAACAATTCCCTCTTTCAGTCCAGTCCAGACGACATTTTGATTGGTTGTGTGAAGATTAAAGCTTCGCACTCTCTGCCAGGGAGAACAGTATAATTGATATTTCAGCTCTGGGCAAACTTGCTCTCGCAGGCCAGTGGCTGTTTCAGCAGAAAATTAATGTTAGCACAGCTTGGCGGCGGTACGGTCGGCATGTATCAGGAAATATACTTTGAGTTGGGTCTCTCTGGTCCACTGGCTTCTGCTGCAGCTCTCTCTGTGTGAAATGAACATCCTGAGTTGGGAAAACGCACGTACTTGCACACACACACTACCACACACAGTTATTTTACTACCAATTTAAGATCTGGGCTAATGACAACAACACTCAGGGAGTTCCACTGCTGTCTATGGAACTGTCGAAATGCTGCTTTTATGGCACTTACTTTTACCCCTTGGTCCTATGATGCCAAAATGTTGCCATACAATTTAAGATGTCAAGAGCTCTTGAAAAAGGAATGACAATGTGAACAGGATTTGATCAGTCCCAATGCTCCTCAGTGATATCAAGTTGCTCACCAACGAGGAGCATCTCTTGTCTACTTCATTAACACATGTATCATTCAGCCAGTCTGAAGAACATAAAAATCGACCTAGCATGAAACAACGCCAGAGTCCTCGTTCCAATAGCACCCTCATGGTGCACTTGTCCTGAATGGGCCATTTAAGTGGACACAGGGGATTAGGCAGATGATGGCAGCCGAGGTCCTCGTATTGGTGCAGTGTGATTCGGACCACATTAACAGGACATTAGTCTCATTTCCATTCTGTCGGCGTGCGCTTCCACACAACACTGGAGAGCGCGACTAAAATCATTGTGACCCTCACGCCCCAGCCTTTCATTTCCTGTCGCCATTCAAACCTTCCTTATCTCTCTCTCTCTCTTTCTCTGTTCTCCCGTTTTCTTCCTTGCCCTTTCTCTGCTGTCTCTCTTTTTTTTTTTTCTGTCCTTGCCCCCACACACCCCGTCCTCTCCCCTTCATCTCCTTTTTTTTTTTCTTTCTTTCCTTCTTGTTCCACATCAGCGGCTGGGTGAAGCCTCTCCCCGTCACGCTTGGCCACCCTCCCCTTAATTACCATGTATTCTTCTTTAGCTAATAAAAAACGCTGATGAAACCGATTACATGGCAGCGGGGCTTTGTATGGAGTTGGATTTAGGCACGAATGGAGAGTGAGAGAATAGAGAAAGAAAGGGACATTGAAAAAAGAGAGATAAAAGGAGAGAGGGGGGGAGTAGCGACAGAAAAAGCTGCAGACAAAGGAGTTAAAAGGGATGGAAAGAGAAGGATGAGAGGAAGGGAGGAGATGGGATGAGAGGCAGAAAGGAATACGATGGATGGAAATGAAGGGGGAAAAAAAAGGAATGGTTTGGGCAGTAACCCGTTTGTTGTCTTTGTTGTTGTTTGGGTCAGAGATGCTTTAGGCCCTGAGGGAACTTCCTCATCTTATCACAGTGAGCAGACGGCTGGCACATCTTTCTCATTACTAGCCTCTCAGTTATAGATTACTCCTGCCTTACTTTTCTCCCCTGCCACAGGCAGTCTCTGTTACAGTCTACAGAGCCACGCTTGCACCAAACGTAGTTTGAACTCCTGAATACAGAGTTTGCCTTTTTTCTTTCCCTTTTATGAGCATTAAGTCACTCTGTCTGCCCATGTAATTGTGGCTTCAGCTGTAACCAACTGTGGCATGGAGGAGAAAATGAATTAGGGCTTCCTCCTGCTTGATTGAAAAGCCTTCTGAGAGGAACTGGTAGCTGGTTCATGATACACTCTTTCTCTTTGCATCACGTTGCTCAGCTGGATGGAGTAGTGCTCGTTTAGTTTCAAGACTTTTACTTTCAGCACATGCAAAAAAAAAAAACGAACAAAAAAACACAGCTAAGAATGGTGTCACTGTTGCAGCAATTTGCTGTTATAGCTTTTAGGATACCAAGCACTTGGTAAAAATGATTTACCATGAGCTTGAAAACTCTTTACTCATTTTGCACACTGTTCCAATGAAAATCTATCATGCTTCAACGAAGTAACCCCAAATGTTAAAAAATAGATACATTTCTGGGGAAAAACATTATGAGTAGCCAATTTAATTTTTTTTAGAAATCTTTGCTACTCATAATGTTTATATATATATAGATATCTATATTATATATAGATATCTATATCTATCTATATATATATAAAATATGTTTGTATGTGCACCTCACATATTTATAATCAACGAGGAAAGAACATAAACTAAGGCCTTTGTACCCACTGCAAGTGCAATTTTCATATGCATATTTAGACCCATTAGCAGCAGAATAGTGCTATACAACAAACGCTTTGGAACAAGCTGTGCCATTACTGGTTTGTTGTCCTATTTCATGACCCCTTTTCAGTGAATACGGAAGCCCTGTGAGGCATCCTCCACATTTACATGTTAATGTTTGCAATTTGTAAACATAAATTGAAAATGTCAGAAGCTCAATAGCTAAATGGAGATAAGTAAACACATTATTGAAACGCTGTGGCCACTTAAAGTCGGACACCCATTCCATACAAAAGCCGACAAAATTATTAGGAGGAGGAGGAGGAGAGGGATGAGGAGGAGGTGAGAGGAGGAGAAGGAAGACAAAGAGGAATAAGAAAGAGAAAAAGAGGGCAGGGGCACTTTAATTCGCACAGCACGTACTTGCCGAGGGGGTGAGACGATTAGGTTTGTGATGAGAGGCAGCAGTGTGACGGAGAGGGCATGGGGGGTGTCAGGATGAGCGAGGATGAGGGAGATGAGAAAGAGAGAAGTATTATCTCGCCGTGCTTTCAGAATCACACACATGCATGTGCACAAGCGCACACTTATATGTGTCGATACATACATGTGCACTTACATCAACTTGTGCATGGTTGTGCCGACATGCACGCACTTGTACAAATGTACGCATATGCATGTGAGGGGTCACACTTCTTGGGTCTTTCTCGCACACATGCACACAGTCAGTTGAGAAGAGCAGTCAATGCAGTTGGCGCCTGGTTCCCCTCTCTGCACACACATTCATCACTCAGTCGTGGGCCTGACAGAACCTTCTGCCCCACAGGCCATGGGTCCACACATACACACAAGGATACGCACATCTTAACACTTTAACGCACGTGCACACACCGATGAGAGGGATAGAATTAGGAGACATCAAAGTATAAAACTGCCAAAAGGCCATAGACCTCCACATAAACACACTTATTGTGTTTCATACTGTCAATACAAGGTGTGGTAGTATCTGTAGATTTATGGAAGACTATTTTGATTAATTGAATAGGTATACAGAAAGATTGATACCACTCATGTTGTACAGAAAATAAGAGGCTACCACGAGCATATGTTTAGCTTTAACACAAAGACTAGAAATAGGGAAAGGCGTCTCTCATTTGTCTAAATGTCTTTTTGTACATGAGAATATTATTGATCTTTAGGGGTTGGGGAAAAAATCAATTCACATAAAAATGAGATACGATTCTCAACCTCTATGATTTTGAATTGATTCACAAATGCCAAAAGTAATTGATTTTCTTGTATGTTGTTAATGAAGTTATGATGACAGAACAGAAAGCAGTCGGAGCCACTTCAAAGAGCACAGTGCAGCACCCGGACAATGTACTGTGGACACACGCTTGAATTAAGTTGTAGTTCATCCTCAAAAAAGGCAAGCATTTTGATTCATTTTGAATTTAAATTCTTAATATTTAGCTGTGCAAGACAAAAACAGTGATGTGATCAGTAAATTACACTGCCATTTCATATTTGCATACGTCCTGACTAGCGTGCTTTCAAATGAATGCAGATAATAACTTTTAATTAAAAAAAGCTCCACGCTCACAAACTCCCGTTTGGCCAGAAAGTTACTTTCATCAAGACTAGTTAGCTCAACTGTTAGTTATATTTCATATTGTGTTTCTGTGGTGTAAAGACCTGTAATATTGCACCCTTTTCTAATAATTCAATTGAGAATTGAGCTTTGAATTAAGAATCATAACACCAATAATCAAGATTGAATGAAATTGTAGGATTTCCCCAAATCCTACCCTTTCTCACAAAATTCCTTTCTGACAAAATGTGTCTATTTTTCTATTTAATATACTTACTGTAACATTGCAAGGCTGCAAGACTTGCAAGATCACGAAATCACCAACTTATGTGAGAATCCATCTTGGAAGGCTTCCAGCTATGCACTTGTGTCAGAGCAGTCAGCGTCCTACGTGTGTGATGACGTGTGAGAAGTGAAGTGTTTTCTTTTTTAAAAACAACAACGGCAGCAGCTAAAAAAGGGTTAGCGTAGATGCTGCTGGCATAAGTTATATCAGAACTAGAGAGTATGTCTTCATTGAAAAAAGAGCAAAGAACATCACCGAAGGCTTTTCTGGATTAAAGTGCCTGCCATTTAGCAGCACTGGCTTCCTAGATGGTTCTGTGTAACAAACCATCTGGCGCAGTCAGACTAGCAACCGCTGCCTGTGTTTTTAGTCCGTACTCATTAACTGGCTTTGACCAGTAAGCACACCTGTCTCTGTCAAAGCACTAATTAAGGATCTGAGAATTTGCTATTAATAGTTTGTAAACTATATAGATGTATTTGTTGTATGTGTGAATGGATCAACATGTGTTATATAACATAAATATAATCATATATAAATTACAGGATAACTGCACAGGTACTATGGAATCATTTAAGGATGTGACCCAATAAACTCATTATTATATCAGAGACTAAACTGTTTCATGATGGGACTACTTGAATGAATACAAATCTCATGAAGCTGTGTCAGTTTGTGTGCATCTGCGTTTTCAGCTCAAGTAATAAATATATCTGTATAAAATTTACAGGACACGGTTCTGTTTAATTCCAGGGTGATCTGCGTTGAACTACATTTGCAGACCCAAGGTCATGCGTGAACAGCAGTGGCCAGGGATTAACCTTGCGACAGCAGGTTGAACGTGTTCATTATTCTGCACCAAACACAGAGTTCACATGTGAAAGTGGTTGCAGACTCTCTGCAGTCATCATGGGAGGCAAATGTCATTTCACAACAGTGAAAAGACAAGCTGTTATTACTCTGAGGAATGAAAGATTGTCTTACAGAGAAAAACTGTCAGGAAAAAAAACTTCAGTGTCTTTGAGCTCTGTGGCTTACACTGTCAAAAAGCATCCAGAAAATGGCAACAAGTATACTTTAGGAAAAACTGGAGCTGTATGTTATACATATACACTGCGAGCATTAATATATGCAGTGTGATAAGATATGTAGAGAATTTACAATAGGCACATTGCTTGTGACTGAGGCTTAAATACTGGATTAGATTAAAATTCTCAATGGTTAAAAACCTTTAGTAGTAAACTGGTACATGAACTCAGCCCCTCTGTCTTCCACACACACACACGGGCACAGGCAAACACAATTTGCTCAATACACAGCATGTGTTTACTCTTGTCCTTCATCTTACAGGCAGTCGAATTTTGCTAATAACACAAGCACACATCAAATGAGTAATGGGCCATCTTATATGAGCTATGGCAGTATTACCTCATTATAACCTGTTCCTTGCTGCTGTCTGCTTTAGAAAAAAATAGCAAACAACAACAGATACTGCAGTCTCTAGAACACACTGGTAAACAACGAGGAAAAAGTGAATTTAGAAGAAATGATTTCTCAAAACCTGACACGTCCTTTTCGCTGGGGATTTAAAAGGTTTAAAAGGGTATCGAACTGTCTAGGTGCAATCAGTTAGCTGTCAAAGTTAATAATGAATAACTTATAATATAAAATATTAAAGTTTTTCCAAAGAATGGAAAAAGGACAGCCTATTCATTAATTGAATTCTATTCTCATGAAATGAAACTATCATTTTAGATCTCTAAATAATAATTAAATTACTAACCACAAGCAAAATTACCATCAATAGCTAGTAGGTGGAAGAATTCATCCGTATGAAAAAAGAGGAAAAAGCAAGGCGAGCAGATTGAAGAAGTGAACACTAAAATAAGATGGAGAAATAGAATAAAAATATGATAATTTACAAAATAATTAATACCCATCCTAGGTAAACTGTCATCTATCAAATTTCTATTTTCAAATATGCCAGACAGGGGAATAAACATATAAACATGGCTGGATACTTTACTTTACTGCAGTGGGTGCACTTTGCACTGCAGAGGACGATGTGAATGGAAGAATTAGGAGGAAACGTGTTCAGGGACCATGAAGATTTCCTGGCCCATGATGATGACTGGCTAATATACAGTTTTACAGTCCCTTGAACCATGCTCTTGGATCTACTGTACGTGCTGAACTGGATCCAGCAGACTATAGACTAGTACCACTGGGGTTTCTGACAACCAACGGTTACCAGTGGGAATTAGCCTACAGTTGTGCGTTTGATATGATCAACAATATATAATGTGTACCTTTCTACCCGAGGCCCCTTTTGGGAATAATATACTTCTATTAAATTTGCTGCATTGTCTTTTGGTTGTGACCCGTCACATGAAGCGACCTGAGGAGAGGTTCATCTAAAAACATGATAGCTTGTGTTTTTAGAAGAAAAGTAAATGCAATTCATCTGTAGAGTCCCAGCATCCCCAATACTTAATGTTTTCTATTTTTTCTGTTTTGTTTGTTAGCACCGCCAGATTACAAGGTAGAGAAAGAATTACAGCTATTTATTTTTTTGTGCAAATTGAAACTGGCATCCCCTCTGATTCATGTGTTACACAGCCAAACCTCATTTTGTCTGAAATTTTGGCATTTCTAAATTCATCATTTGGTCATAACAGCTATTTCCGCCATCATTTATTTATTTTTTTTTTTCATTTTACTGTTTTAGCTGGCTCCTGGTTGGTATGTCTGATGGGTAAGGTACAGTTGCCATCTCAGCTGATCAAGTTCAGCAACTTTTCTGTGCTTTTTGCTGTTTGGATTAGGGGAGACCCCCTCACTATATCATATTTTCCAAAAAAACTAAGGCTTGAATTGCAAGACTAAATGACTGAACGAACACACTCTCACACAGTAATACCACTTTGAAACATCAGGGGGAAAGTGGAAAAGTTTAAACTACTATGTATTTGAAATTCCTATTTCACTTTATCGCCACGAATGCTAGAAAGAAAGATTAAAAGGTTAAGTCTGAAAGTATCAAATGCTCCTAAAATGCCATTGTACTCCACCAGGCATATTGTTGTCAGTGCATTAACCTCTTTGCAATAAGTGTCAAAATGGCACCGCACATCACATTCTAGACTAAAATTCACTGAATTTTGACATTTCACTGCACGCAATCTCTTCAGCTGACGTTTAACCTAGAGACCCTTTTTACTCTTCTCACAGCGTGTTGATCAAGTCAGTGGTGCTGATATGCTTGTTTTCCTTTACAGTTGGCTAGATCAAGATGTGACATGACATAATTTACTGTACATAGACAGTCATTATTACTAATATAGGAAACCAATACATCCAAGTAATTTGGAAATTACATTTTTCCTGACTGATGTGGTGGAAACTCTATTTCAATGTACATGCAAGATCCAATTTCAAGATAATGCTTCATTAAATTACACCCTATGTCAACATTTTTCCATCAGTTCTGAGTGAAAAATATCAACCTATGCAAGGAAAACCATTAAAATTATGTCTCACCCTCATGATGCAGTGCGTGTATGAGGGAAATTTGTCTGCTTTTCATGATACATTAGACCTTTTTTCCAAGTGCAACATTAGAAAATTGCAGTACATGCAAATGTGCATGCATGCAGAGGTTTGCCCTAAAAGAAGTGCGTTTGCATGTCGCTAAATGTGCTCATTTGAATGTGAGCACTTGTGTGTGAATTGCAGTATTAATGGACGTTCCAGTACATTTGGTCTGACGCCAATGGGTCCAATTGCTTAGCATGCCTGCAGGACATTAATTGATGGCCGGGTTACGCTTCCTAATAAGTGTCATAAATAACGGTTTAGCAGGACGAGGGGGAAAAATCTCAAATACATTAACCACTGCGTTGACATCTTAATGGAGATTCAACTGAGATGTGATCAAGTGGAATCCGTCTAGTAGGAATCCATTAATGCACGGCTGAACCCTCCGCAGTGGTAAACTGGTGACAGTGATGTTGAGGACGAGACAGACCTGCTTTACTGCTGCCCATGTGTCACTCGCAGCTTTAATGGACAGCCTTGTCAACATGCTCATCCCCATTCGCACATGGCCCTCTACCAACACAGCTGTTAAAGATCTGTCAAACCTCTGTGTCAGAGAGCCACACACACCCTCCCAAAAGTCACTGATGGAGCTAGTAAAAACCACGGGCCGTTCACTGGCAGCATCATTGATTTTATCCCCAAATTATTGTTGAGGACACACCATGCCTTGCATACCAATGGTGGGCCTTTCACCAGTAGCGTATCCAGGACATTTTTACCGGGGTGGCCAGGATGGGACACAAAGCTAGTGTGGGGTGGCCATGGCATAGTGGAGTTTAATGCCATGTACGCAGCCGACCACAGTTCAAATCCAAGTCCTTTTCTGCATGGCACATACCCTCTGTCTCCCATAATTTCCTGTCTCATAAGTGTTAAATAAAGGTGTCTATTCTGGTTAAAAAAAAAAAAAAAAAAAGATTTTAATTAATGACAAGATGGCATTTAAATTAGTAAAGTACACATGATGGTGACTGAATAATAGGATTCTATAGGATGCATTGCGATCCTTATATTAACATATAATATTAACTCCAAACAAAGTACATACTGCAATGTTATGTAAAACAAAACTCTCATGAACATGCTTAGCAGGTGGAGTTCCAGACACTGCGGGATCCTCCTCCGGGTGTGGCTGGTCAGCTGTGGGAATACACAGATATCTGAGAAATATATATATATAAATGTGTGTGTGTGTGTGTGTGTATGTATTATTATTTTATTATTGTTCTTCTGTCTTTTACAACTGTTTGAACTAATGATGTTTCAGACGGTCATAATTGTATAACTGAAAACACATTCAGCTTTAATGTGAGCCTACATGGAAAATTCAAACTATCCCAGCATGACTTACCATCATGTGCAGGGGGAGCTGACTGCCCTTGCCCTTCATCACTACTGCTGTACCTACTTAGGACTAGATAAAGTTTTCCTACACATTAAGAGGGAACTACGATATAAATAAACATTACATTACCATACCTCCGACGGATTTCACCGGTTTATCCAGTAGTTGAAGCTCCTTCCACGGACCTCTTCAGCAGCTGCAGCAGTAACGTTGTGCGTTTCATCGGTCAGCTGACACTTGACCTGTCTGGCCATTGGCCAAACGTACGCTGAACAGAGATCAGCTGTCACAGCCTCAGTATGACCATTACTGTGATACTTCAAAATGTAAATTTGGCTCTGAATCAGTTGATCGGCTGTCATCATTGATTGACAGCATTTCTCTTGTTTCTCGTGTTGACGAACTTGACCAACTACCTATCAGATCTGGGGTGGCCGCAGGGGTGGCCAATGAGATTTCAGGGGTGCAGGCCACCCCCCAAAATCGCCACCGTTAGTGTGAGACATTTTTGTTGCCACACAGCACAAATGCCGATAAATATCCACAGAGCCTGGTCTGTAATATCTAACGTGAATTTTAAACATAAATGCTAATGTCACATTCGCATTTTCTTACAAAGTTCACAGCGATTCCTAGTACTGGATTGCCTTCCAGAGGCTTACTGGAGAAACGAAGTGAGGACATGTTGGCTGGAGCACTTCAGTGATAAAGATTCTTGATAATATTTTTCATGGCATCAGTAACCGATGGCTTCCTTTACCGGTGAATTAAACCAAAGAAATGAAGTGCATGTAACTTGAGCCTCGCTTGAGACTCGAACTCGCGACTAGCGGATCTCTAGCGCTGTGCGCATGCGCACATGAAATTTCTCAACGTTGCTTTGGACGCCAACCGTTCGGCCACCTGGGCGCATGACGTCACCAAGAGCATACGACAGGTAGTATGGTAATTGGTCCGATCAGAACAGTGTGATGTTTCTCGTGAATGTTGTTCTTCAAAGCGTTTTCTATGAAAATCACAAAAGGCCCTGTTATACAAAAAGGTAGCCGGTCACAGCACTGGCCGTAGATTTCAAAATCGCCACTGCCTTTCACAGGCGCACAGACAGTAGGGTCAAATTAGCCCCAGGTTGCCACAGTTGTTGTTGTGGGAATGGAAGTTGGAGAAGCAAGCTCTGGCAGCTTTGTTTAGCAATTTGTCGACTTGCAACACACAAACACACACAAGAACACGTACACATAATAAATTCATAAAAAACGCACCCACACACATTTTGCCAGATTTTTCTCCGTATTGGGTATGCAGCCAGGAAGCTCATCAGTGGAATTGCAGCTTTAGCCAACTGAGGATTTTTCTGTGTAACCAAGCCTCAAATGAATGGCATGAAAATCCTCTGAGCTCCCATGATGTACTGTAAGTGGTGTGCGACTCAGCAAAGGTACGAGCATTACTCCTATGCTGGGGCTATATTACAAAGTGTTTGTATTCAAGGGCACGTGCGGAAGAGATCCAGAGTATAAATACATGTTGGTGCATGCTCCTTTGTGGGTGTGTTTACATGTGTGTATGTGTATGCTTGTTTGAATGTGCATGTGTACATGCTATTATTGTATATAGTACATGTGAATAATTTTTTTTTCTTTACATATCCCTTTTTCAGTGGGAAAAATGTAGCAAAGTGTACAATGCAGATGCTGGCACATGAATTCCTAATAGTGTTAACTTTTTTGATACATTTACAAAGAAATACATTTTGAAATTGTACAGAGAGGTTGCTGACAAGTAGATGTTCGCATTATAAATGTAATGTTATCATAAATGCAGTTACTCAAAGGACCATTGCTTTTACTTCAGTATAACATTTTACTTCCTTTGCTGTCATTCTGTTCAGTACTGTAGCATAAGTAATGCCATGCTCAGCTGTTCCAGCAGAGTGGTGGATGTAGTCTATCATTAGCCTACATACTGTCTTGACAGGTGCTTTTGTTAAAGGAATTCCCTTAAGTTTATCAACTAGGTCTTCTGAAGTTTCTATTGTAAATGTGCCAGTGTTTTTGGAGGTGAGTGGAACTGCTGCAGTGACAGCCACTGTATGTGTGTCGGTATGTGTGCTTGTATGTGCATGGAAATATCTGTTGGGGCCTGTGGGGTGACAGTTCTGCTCTCGGCAAGTAGGTAATTAGCATGCATTATTCAAATGAAAGACGGAGGGAATGAGGGTGGGGACCTGTCCACCTGGTTGTCAGCAATAGAGCCTGTCTCGTTCAGCGACACTTACTCCACATATTTGGAACATCACAGTGTGTTTCTTGTCAGTGTATTACCCTTCTCTGAAGCGTGGGCATAATGCACTTTTACAGGCTCCCATTATATATATATAGCAAAAAATTATCGAAGTAACCCAAAGTCAGAGACATTTTATATCCAAATTGGAACAGAAATGCTGTTATCCACATTTATATGTAAGTCAGATCAAGTCAGTTTTATTTGTACAACATGTTCAGCCAAAAAGGGCCAACAAAGCACTTCACACAGCAGCAAAGGGCACAAGTAGACAGGCCTGCACATTAAAACAGAGAACACTCAACACATCCTGACATGCAGAGCTTACTGTATGACATGCAGGCTCCATCTAAAGGTGTTAGTATACTTATAATGCCTGAAGTCAAACTACAGCTGAACTGCATACAAATAAGAGCACACAATACAGGAACACCTGTATCATCTTATCCAATCCAATATAACATGGCTCTATTAAATCCTACTTTTATGAAGCTGTAACTGTATGGTAATATATCAGGCTGTAGTTTGTGGTCTTGCTGGATTACCATATATTGTAAGGTGCTCTTGTTATTGTGCCTACTTCCCTATACTTACCCACTGTGGCTTTGTATTGTTGGTTTACTTAAAACTCCATGGCAGCAGAGATGCAGGAAGCAGAATTAGAAATGCTTTCCCACAAGGCAGCAAAAGCAAATTGCGATATTTTAGACCAATTATGGACTTTCATGCACTGGGATCTGCTGTGTGAACAAGTCTCCTCTTTGAGCCAGCAAGCCTCTGGAAAGGCTGAAGCATCTGTATCTCTACAAACATGTCCCTTAGTTAGTTTGAATGAGTTGAATTATGCTTTTGCTGCAAGTACACCAGCAGCTAAAGTAGCAGAAATTCTACATCTGTGCCTTCGGGAGCAAAAATGGAAATGTAAAATATGAAAACAGGAGCAAAAAATAACAGATGTAAAACATCTCATATCTGTATACACCTAAAATGTTTCCTAAGGTGTAAAACTAAATACAAACAAAGTATTCTCCCACACATACCCATACATTATCCCATGATGCTGACTCTTTGCATGATTTACAATACATTACAGTGACCACCAGGTGCTCCTATCTCACCACCAGTCATTTCTGCTGGATTATCATCTCCAGACTCCATACTTTAGCTGCAAATTAATCATAAGCACGTAGCCTTATCTCCCACCTATTCTCAAGCCCCTCCATGACACCCCACCAGAAGCGGCCTCTGTTTACTTAATTGATCAATTAGCTGCTTGAGAAGGCTCCGTCTCCTCCACGCGTCCCATTTAGCCAACATTTACATGTGTCAGTTCAATTGTGTCCCTATCGCCTCTCCCAAATTATTTACCTACTCACTTAGCCACACTGCAAACCTCCCATTGTTCCCAGATGACAGATCGTCTGACTGGAATGGCAATGTGTTGCCTGGGTCATAATTTGACTTTTCTGTTGAAAAGTGATGTTGAAGCCGGGGCCTACATCTAACCAATAAGCACTACAGTATCAACTTACACAGTGGTCTTAGGTTCTCTTCACTAACAATATAACTGACAGCCTCTACCTGTCAACCGTTTGTTCTACAATATTTGAGCAATAGTCACTGTGTCTTTATGTTTCAGCACAGTACTGAAATAGAATTAAAAGTGAGTCCTGAGTGTGGATAGACATGGAACCAAAGCCAAAAGATATCCCCAAATGAAAACTGCGGGAACAAAACATTTACAGAGAAAAGTGATTTTGTGTCAGTGGCTGACTTTTTACAATGCCCTTTTCCCACCCCATAACTATTCAGCCATGGGTGTACTGGCCTGAGGTCCTCTTCCAGTGGGTTGACCGGGCATGAAATCAGACTGGCATAACCCTCCTCTCCCGTAGTGGATTTACACGATTTACATACAACAGTCTTATGATTGTGCTGGACCACCAACTAATCCTTTGTTCCCAGGAGGGTTGAGGCTGTACTTTGTCCACTCTGTGTCTGATACAGACTCCTACTGCCCTCCAGTGGTGAAAGAGCTGATTACAACCTAGTATTTGAAATAAGTGCTCAGTACTTGTATTTGTTGGTGCTGATTCACTGATAGTAAAAGTCATTTATTATCTGCCCACCATTAATGCACCTAATAACGAAAGGGATAGTGAAATAATTTTTCAAAGGCAGAAAAACAATTCCTTAAATTGTGTTCAGGGATCCACAATGAATGCACTCTAAATTACACTAAATTACATTTCACTGCACACAGTGCACTGACAAACTGGAAATCATGTAGCATAGATTATACTTTAAAGTCAGTTTATTAAGTAATTTGCTAATGATGCACTCGGGGATCCTTTAACTTCCCCTGTATGTAACCTCCCACTCTTATCTAAAATACTGTGGATATGTGGATATGTGTATTTTGTTCATCAGATATTTGGTTGATTTATACACATACAGAAAAGTATGATACATGTTTGTTTGTCTTTTCTTTTAGTCATAATAGTAATAATACCCCCGGCAACCACAAGGTGGTGGTAAATCACTGACGTTTATTTGGATTTGTCTTCTGAAATGCAGGGTCAAAAGAACAAAGCTGATTTTTTTTTGAACATATGTTAAACACATGTAAAGATCTTCTACTAACCAGACCAGAAACTCATTCCAACTTTTAGCCAATAACAGCTTAAAAAAACAACAACTCTGAAACAGTAAGATTAGTTTGTTCCTTCTAAACCATAGACTGTAACTCACTTTAAGTTAAGTAGGAGCAGGGGGGGCAGTAGTTTAAGTCAATGTCCAGTTCCAGCCCTGTCCTTGTATCAAAATCGGTCGTATTATGAGATCTTTAAACAAATCCTGAGTCCTATATTGTGCAACAATATAACATTTTGTAAAATGATTAAATAACAATAATTAAAAAAAAAAGATAAAAGGAAAACCAAAGAACAGCCACTAACACAGATCATGTAATCAAACAATTAAAAACAAAATAATAATAATAAATATTTATAATATATAAATACATAACGTTAATGTTGTTTTAAAAGTAATGGCATGCATTTGGACAGGCTGGAGAGATTAGTCTAACTATTACTACTAGCATTGTATAACAATAGTATTATATAGTGTAATACAAGATTAAAAAAACAAGCTTGAATTGACTGTGTCTGTGAGTGTGGTACCGGAGGCAGATGTTTATAGTACTTTATATGTTTGTAGCATATTTAATTTCCTCTTGTGGATAGCTGAGGAAGTTCAGCAATGACTACAGCTAACAAAAGACTATAGAACTACACCAGTTTGGTGTGCAGTCAAGGCAGCGATATACAGTAGGGGTGTGTGTGTGTATTCTCATGTGTGCATCCGTACTCTCTGTTGAGCACTAGTGTGCTAATGGTACGGACCTCTGTCAGATTCAGGCCCCCATCACAAGCATCCAGCCATCAGGGTTCAAGCTAGGATCTGCCCATTAACACAGAGACTGGAGGATGCAGGCCATCTACACTAGAAGAGAGAGAGAGAGCCTGACATAGAGCAGGTCGCTCTCCCACAGCATGTGCACCAGCCTGCACTTTCCAAGGACATTACGGCTCCATTCCACCAGCTCTCCGATGGCAGGCTATCATTAGTGCGCTTGCAAGAGCCCAGAGAGGTGATAGCAGGGGAATTGTGGGCTTTCATATCCACAAGCCGGTCCACAGGATGCCAGGCAGAGTGTGGCAATTTAGCTCAGAGGTGATGGAAAATAGTAGGTTAGTTTAATGACGAGTTTGTGTGGCCATGTAAAAGCACTCATCAGAGAGTGGGTGATAGAGAGAATGGGTGAGAAGCACCAAAACGACAAGAGTGGGACTGTGCTAGTGTTTTTGAGTGTGTATGTGTGTCCTCCTTTTTCTTATTAGGGCTCTGTTTTGCTTTTCTAATCGTGTGTCAACTTACATACCAATTTTGAATTAGTTTAATGTTTATTTAGAAGAAAATAAATGAAGTGAATCAATAAAATGAGTCAGGGGTAAAATCTGGATCTTGAATCCATCCTTGACATGAATTAACTAATTAGGAATATTTGGTAAAAAGACAGAAATATAAAGTAGGAAAATAAGGTGGTGGTGCTCTACTCAATAATCTGAAAGTAATATAGTACTTAAATATTTAACATCTATTCACAGATTAATCTAAAACCATGGCAGTACTGAATGATGCTAATATATTAATTAATGTCACCTTATTTGAAGAGCAAAATATAAATATGGTTTCCTAAGTACTTAGTTAAAGCTAACAAATGATTCATAATTTGATGATTAAATAGGTTTATGACAAGCAAAGCTCTGTTTGATTACGTTTATACATTGCAATGAAATGAATAAATATCAAGTGAATTTTGTTAGTGAGTAGTACAGTCCATAACTGTTTTCCCCCGGAGTATCCCGCAGAAATCACTTCAAGTCTTAAAAACAGGCATCTGTGCTAATCTGTCATATAATCTTTACTAATCTATATCAAGATAAGGTATGAAGCTCACAGATAAAACCGAGTAAACTGAATAAAGTCACCATTCATAAATGTTAGTGTGCCCAGCATTGATGCATTGTTTATTCATGCATCTAATTCACTTTCAATTTCATCTCTAAAAAAAAAGAAAAAGAAAAAATCAATCCTCCATCTCTGTCTCCCTTGGCAACAGGTTATAATCCATAGTTACGAGGAGCGGTTGCTAGGTGCGTTGCTGAGATACAGACCCTTCTCTCCACTGGCGCTACGTAGGAGGCCACAGGGTCCTTGATGATGGCAGAGAGATGAGGGACGGGTGAAAGGATGACAAGAGACAGGACAATGAGGATAGGAAATAGACGCACACACCTGACAGAGGCTGTACGAGCAGAAGCACAAAGACAGCACAGAAGAACGGCTGAAAATGAGAGCAGAGAATGAAAAATAAACACAAAAAGGATAATGTAACAGTCTAAGTGGGCAATCTGCACACCTCCATTTGCCACAGCTACATTTTTAGTGCGTCTGTTTCTCTGTGTGCATGTGTGCATCTCTTTGTGTACATGTGTGCATATTTGTGCCGCATGTGAAAGACAGAATGACAGCAGAAAAGGGAATCTACTTTGACTCTTTGAAAAACCTGCTATTATCCTAAAAGAAAGGAGATAAAAAATAAGGAGAAAAAAAAGCTGCACTGATGACTTCAATCACTGAATCCTTTGTGTACAGACCTTTTTTCTCCCTTGTAGCGGGGACAAGTGAACAAAAAAATAAAATAAAATAAACTTAAAAAAGGAAACTTTGAGTGTGGCCAGAATATTAGTGGTCTCCTTCTGAACATGAATAAAAAATGAAGATGGTGAGATTCTAAAAAAAAAGTGTTAGACGTTTTCACATATTCCCGCAGATGTTGCACACAGAGACAGTAACAGCTCCCTGTTTATTAGTGCTCATGGCCGTATAACCACCTGAGTTACACAAGCTGTCAATTTTTTCAAAGGCTGATCCGATTAGTATGGTGATGATAGAAACCCATGGGAGTGCTTACTTCTCACGAGTTTCCTTGTTGGTAGATAGAAAGAGTGTTCTTTGGTGCTGAAGCTGCAGGAGCCATCTGCCGCTCCCAGCACCGATTATCCCCAGCATCTCCCCCAGGGGGCAGTAGCACCGTGCACACAAGCACTCAGCACACTTAACTCTGCTCTGCACTTAGATCAAAGGCACTGTGCCTCTGCAAGCCAAAACAGCCACCTTCGCCCTCTCGTCTGTGTACCTCAGGACAAGTTTTAAGCAGTTTTATGAGAAAGAAAAAAAAAAGATATTAGCATGATGTCACTCGAAAGCAAGGCTCTCGGCTTGCTTTGAGTAGGTAGTGCTAGCTCTGCCGTGCCCATTGCTTCTGACAATGTTATTAGGAAGATAATTCTCACAAGCAAATAAACAGTGTGTAACACCCCTGTGAATTTTCCTTTCAGGTTGGGTTATTGTGTGTGTATTTCACTGATATTGTGTCATCTGGTGAGGGAGCAAATATCAGGGTTAGTTAGAGGTTGGGCTTTTGATCTTTTTGAAACAGTAACTGAGAGGGTTTATAGACGATCATGAGCAACACTTTACATTCATTTGAAAAACCACCTACATCGGCCACTGAGAGAAAGCGGTTGAAATATATTTGCAGCTCACAAACACCTAATTTTGTCAGAGTTGGTTGAATTTCACGCCCGCACCCTCACATCTCTGTCTTACTTAATTTCTTTCAGGACCAAAGTAATTCAAGAATCACAGGACTTGTAAGAGGTACTTAAAATGTTCTACAATTTGTCATTTGTCATTATTAATGAAAGTTAATGAATTTGAAATCTCAATTGTTGGCTGCCGTGCGTGATTGCTTTGATGTCTTAATGAACCCAAACAAAATCCAAACAAAAAGGAAAGAAATAAAAAATGAGAAATTAATTAAGTGCTTATTAGTTTGTGGTTTGCACTGACTGAAAAAAAAAAATCAAATTAAGAAAAGATTTTCTTTGTAAAAGTAATAGGATGACCTGAGACTTCTATAGTACTTTTTTGGTAAACAATTTTCTGTTTAGAAAAGGCATTGTGACAGATTATTCAAATAGTTTCCGATTAAACCTCAGATGGACCTCTGGCTTAGTGTCTGTCCTTCACCTCAGCAGCATCTTCATACTGTACACTTTGCTTTGAGAAGAAACCCCTGTTGGTTAATTGGAATGACTTCCCTAATTGGATTCAATTCCTAATTGAAACGTAATAAAAATGCATCAGTAGACGTGGCGCCAACAATTACCTCATGCAAATCTCTTGATGAATTGACGTGAGGGGCGTAATTGCAGCTGTTAAAAAAAATGCATTGATTTCTCCTGGAATAACATCAATTCAAATCAGTTCACACTCACGCGTCAACCTGCATGCGGAAAGCATTTGTCACTGCTCAGTGTCCCTGTTCTGGAGGTATATCGGGGGAGAAAAAATGGAAACAGCTGCACCCTTTCACGTGGGTATGTCAGATTGACGGGGCTTGCGAGACTTTGTATCAAAAGCGCTACATCTATGCATATTCAATAAAGTATTCTCAACACTTGGAGGAGGGAAACAAAAGAGAAAATGTGTTTGTTCTTTGTTTCTGTTTTCACTGAGATCGTACAAGGGTTATGACTTCCTTTGGTTTGTAGAGCAAACATATTCTGCTGGGGATGTACCACAGAAATACACACACATACATGGAAAAAAAAAGAAAAACATAAAAACAAAACACACACACACAGTTGAATATAGTTGGAGAAAAAAGGAGGTAAATCAGATACAGACAGAAAGAAACTATGGAGACTTTGATTCTTCTCTCCACCAAATGTTCTGAACATTATCCGTCTGTCTGTTGATCGGGGATGGCAGTCTAGAGAGAAAGGGTTAAAGCATCTTGTGAGTTATTGCCTACCGCCGTAGTCATAGCAACAGGTTAATAAGTAGCTTCTCTGATCTTCCTCTGTTGCTGCACAGGTTGCTAAGATACAAATAGCATTCTGGACCCAGTGGACTGAAGTGCAAACATCTTTTGATAAGAATGAACTTTATACATTTAAAAGTAATGTGGAAGGAAAAGAGGCCCATATGCACTAAAGAATATAAAGGGTGAATACAAAACTCCAGCAGCATTACACCTACAACCATAGCGATTGCATCTACCACATTTGACCTACCCAGGCCGAAAAGGAACAGCAAAACAAAATTGAACACTTGCTAAATCCAGCTACCTCATACCTCGGAGGCTACTGGTTGGCCCATGTCTAAAGGTAAACGGGCCAATCAGCTTTGGAATAGACTGGCTGTTCCTAGACGCGTATGCGAAACCAAGGGCAAATTAAAGCATTGCCTCCGAGTTGCATCATTCTCCCCTCACAGCTCTATTAGTAGGCTAGCCACAATGTCTCTTTATGAGAGCTACTCACAGAGCAGAATTAGGCACACTTCCCCGCAGTGATATGTCTTTTTATGAACCACATTGGCATCATGTGTGCCAGTTCCTACAGGTGCAAAACCACAGTCAAATCACTGGGTGAAATACATGTCTGGGTACCTCTATTCTGTGTGAGGTACCAAAACAAGAGCAGACGTTGTAGACGTTTATTTATTTATTTTTTTAAGTGATTCTGTCTTGATGAATTTATCAGACATTCAGATAAATTAAGTTGTAGATCAGGATTAACGATGTGAATACTGATTTGGAAAAATGAAGAATAGGTCATGTCCTCACCTTTCTGTTCTTTTTTTTTTTTTTTTTCATCCTCTGCCCGTCTCCTTCCCCATCAAGTACAGTAATAGGAGCTGAAAAGTGCATTGATTCAAAAAAAGACGGACCATCCGCACTGACACAACAAACGGACAAACAAACCAACAGCTTGACTGGAGGAAGCTGTGAGGCCGCAGTAGGGAGCACTGGAGTCGTTTTTGATGATAATGCCTGATCCCTCTGTTCTCTCTGTCACTGGGCCTCATGCTTTCACTTCAGCTCAGCTCAGCTGTCAGCCGCAATGGTTACTCACTCCAGTGCCCGCGCACATGTGTGAGCTCACGCCTCACGTGCACGGACACTCACACAGTAGTCGAGGTAGCGGGATTGTGTGCATGCTTGTACATAATTACAAGCTGTGATGAAACATATGATAAGATAGACAAATAAAACAGGCATGCGTGCGTATCATGTTTCAGAAAATAGGTAGCCATGTGTGGTAATTTGGCCACAGCATTAATTGTGTATTTGTGTGATTAAGAGAGTAATCAAAAAGTAATGACACTTTGGTGTGATTTATGAGAATGGATGAAATTTCACAGCTGAAAGGTGGCGGGTTAAACAACATTGACCTGCCAAATACCAAGAGAGATTTAAACAAAGGCCAAACATAATTCATCAGTGAAACAAGGGGGTTGGAGATTGGGATGTGTGTGTCACAAAGCTCTGGACAATAAGAGGAGTCTGGGAGACATATAACTTCTGATTGAAGAAAAACGAGTACCCACAAAAAATGTTTATGAAGGGAGAAAATACTCTTGATGCTCTCGGTTTATTAAAAATTGTCCTTGGATTTTTAAGAGATTTTGACAGCAAAAGGGTCAGTAAACTCAGTCACCACACTAGTGAGGAAAAAAGAGCACTTGTGTGGTTTAAACCATGATAGTATTATTCTGCGTACATCTACAGATGAAAGCAACACTCTCTCCAATACTGCTTAAAGTCTCTTCACTCCCACCGGACTTCATGCTGGTTTGGGTCCATTCAATCTTGCCCTTGATTACTCGATTGGTCTCATTGATTGAAGGGGAACTTTAATGACCTATTATCTGAAGTGTTAATCAGGTGTTGACAGACAGCTCTCTGTGGGACTGAGCAGGGCTGTGGGCCAGAATGGACAGAGCTTGCTGGACTCCTGCCGCTCAGATGTGTCAAGGGTTGAACGGCACACAGAGTGCAGACGCACTACTCGACAAGTTTTCCTCAGGAGCACAGTCTGTGCACCGCCGTGACATCATCTTCAGTTTGCCCGGGTCAGCTATGATTCAGATGCTTTGGTACATTTATTTATTTATTTTTTTTACCACCATATGAATTTGTTTTAAATGAGAGAGAAATTAATTGATATGAAAATGGATGCCTGTGTGTGCTCGCCATGTATTCACCTTTCATTTTGTATTCATATAATATAAGCAGTTGGTAAAGTTACATAAATTTTGAGAAACTGTGTTAACCTTGTATACTAGGGTAAAGGGTAAAGGTTTTAATAGGAATAAGGCCCACTGCATTAAATTGAGTTTCTGATTGTAGCTTGGAATGGAATTACTTCCAAATGTGCATAATGCACTTACATTATATGCGGTCAGTCGTGTCCTAAATTTCATATATTTCTCTAAACTGGCTTTATCGAGAAAAAAATGACACATTTTGGTGTCTATATATATAATTTAAACACGTTTTGCTATCTGCAAATGTAATTGTTCCATTGTATGTGTTGTTTTTTTGTCAGGTTCCTCTTACAAAATAAATTGAGTTGCAGTTGAAGCTTGAAAGTAAAGAAAGAAATCTTTTAATTGTACTTTCACTTTAATTTCACGTGTAACTTGTAAGACATTGTTTCTGCTCTAATTGTTTTTCTGTGGTACAGGGTGGTAATTTTAGCAAGTGCATTTCCTGCTGTTTCAGTGGAAAACAGGGACGACCACACGTCCATATTACACCTGTATGCATCACCTCGTGTATCTTCAACCTAAATCTCTTTTGTCCCTCCCTCCCCCACATCCCCCACTGCATCTCTCTCTTTAATTATCTCCCTTTTCAATCCCAGCATCTTCAAATCTCATCAATGCTTCTTAATTTCCATCAATACCACTGCAGCCTAAGCTCTCCACACCTGTCCAGTCACCATGGCAACTTCACCTCTGACAGCAAAGAGCTCTGTAAGACGTGGCATTCTGTATTCCCCATGATTAGATATTGATTAAGCTTTTGTAATACATAATAGGATCAAAGGGATTGTGCAGCTTTGCTTACCCAGGTCTTCTTCACACTTTCATGTTGTTATATTCTTTTGTTATTTAGGAATCTGCATGTTAAGAGGGATGGAATCGAAATTTGCCACTCTTTGTCGTAGTCATTCAGAGCCTCCTTCAGGGACAAAACCTTTCATACCTTTTATTTAAAAAAAGAAGTGGAAGCACAAAGACTCTACTATGCTAATATGCTATTTAAAGACGGTGTTGACAGCACATTCAGGTTTTTAAGAGCCACAGATTATGCTTGGTGTTTGCAACATGTTTCCCATTAAAGAACATGCTAATAGGCCCGTTGGAGTGTGCAGAGGTTCCCGAATGCTTGAGTGTCCCTAATGGATGCATTGATAGATTAATGGACGATAAAAGTCAAATGTTAAATGCATGGTAAGTGACAAGTGATAAGTCAATGTGGTAAATATTTGTGTAGAACATAGTTAAGAAGTTGAAAGGCCATTATTCACGATTACCTACAGACAAGCCATTCCTTGGTATAATGAGGCACATGGCATCAATTTAAAAGCATATGAAAGTAATGGTCTGAAGTGCATTTCTGTCAATTATCTATTAGTGTCAGCGGCACAAGAATCAGGAAGACATTATAAAATTGCTTCGCTTTATCATAAAGCCATTAAATTGGTATTTCTAATTAAATGTTCCATGTGAAAGAAAAGAGTAAATATTGTCATCTGTTGATAATGATGCATGTTCACAGTAATTGTTTGTTTCTTAATCTTTAATTGATGGCACTGTTTGAAAAGATGTCTAACGTACGAGAATTTGCAGTTGTGTTTTCACTAATGAGCAGTACTGTGCATAATGTGTACTCTGTGCACTTCATACACTTTCCCTTTACACAATCAGTAAAGTACATTTGGTTTTTGAATGACGTAATTCTAAAAATCCTGAAGACACCCACTTGAGGACACCAGAAGGCTTGAAAAAGGTATTTTAAACACTTTTTTTTTATGCGTGTCTATTGTCATCTGTAATATTTGAGCTTCATAAAACGACCCCATCTCAATCAACATCACCAATAAAGTAAATACACACAAGAAACACTCAAGACAAGAGGTTATGTGTTTGTCAAATTTACACTGAAGATTTAGACTGAAGAGGGATACAAGGTTGAGAAAAGTGAGAAAAACGATTTCCCCTTTCCCACACTGAGACAGTATGGAGAGTCAGAATTCAGGATAAACCCAGGAACTGCAAAGAACCATGTTTGGAACAATCTAACCTTTCTTTTTTTTTTCTCTCTCTCTTTTTTTTTTTACAACTCAAACAAGGATAAAGACAACAAAATGTAATAACTTTCCCCTATCCAATCCATACTTCATGATTATCCCTCACTACAAAACATTGGAAAAAATGGAACTGTCAAAAGAGTCTTGTTGTTCCATTTTCTTTCTCTTGGCCCCCCTCCTGGAGACAAACAAACAAACCCCTGTTAGCACATTTCATTAGCTTTAGGGGTTACAGAACAGATTGAGTATCGACAACGGTGGCTGTCGAGGCTTATGGCTCAAAGGCAACAGGAGAGGAAAATCTCAGGGGTAGGAGATGCAATCGAAAGGACCAAAATAATTCAGCAGGACTCACTCGAGGAACAATCCAGTTTGTCATGTGGAATCATGGAGTGTCTGCTGCACAATGAGAAAAGGTCCCCTGAGATTTGGCACGGGAGTCAACATGTGAATAGCGAAGAGTTAGTGCCCCAACTGGCCACTCTTTGCCTTTTTATCACCTGCAAATTTAGCAACCATAAATCTGTTTCCAGACCAATGCTCTACATGGATGGACCAGAAAGGCCCATAAACAAGAAATGATGTTTGGTGTCTTGGGATGGTTTGGTCATTGATGTTCCCTGGGGTGTCATCCTCTACTCTAGGAACAATTGCTGTAGGAGGCATTTGATGTTTTCTCTCTCTTGTGATGGACAGTTGTGGCTGCTAGAAATTGGTGAACCGTGTTGATTTGAAGTTGAAGAAACAAGTACCCATTTTACACAGGGGGTTTGAGTTAGTTGTCGGACACAATAATGTATGGGCTTTTCCTCCCACTGTAATAAGCTTTGTGGCATGTGGTGACTTCTGACTGACTCTGAGGGTTAATGAGGGAGGAGGAGACTTGGAGCCATAAAAAGGACACTGACCACAGGCTTCAATGTGACCTGACCCTCCTTACCGTAACATCTCTGTCGATAAAATGTAGCATGAGGAAAACCTCTGATTAATCGATTGACCTCCTGCTTCTTATTCACAGGCGATAACGAGCAGCACCCACTGCACCTGATTTTGTTTTCACTGTAACACCTCCACGAGACAGGAGCTGAATATCCATTTCCCTTTAATCAATTCACAATTTATTCCCCTCCCTCTTCCAATCTCCCTTCCATTTATTATGCATTATTCGCCCTTTTTAAACGATTTTCTACTAACCGTCTCATCTAATTTGGTATTCGGATATGGTTAGCGCTGTTAGCTCAATTAATACAATGACATGTCCTAAATGCATTCTCTCCACAATCCAAGTGACAAGAGGACACCGAACACTTCACATCTTTGCAAACGGGGTCATGCATGCACACCAAGATAGATCCAAACCTTCAGGAATTATTTAATCAAGCTATGTGAATAGATAAAAAGGACAAAGCAGGCTCAATCTTCTACAGGACTGTGCTTTATTTTAGTCTAAGCAGAATATAATGAACTAGAGAACTACAGAGTTCAGGAGCACTATGGGAGATATTGTCCCAAATCAGGGAAACGGACCCGAGCCAACGCTTATTCAAATTACATCTCTGTTTCAAACAAAAAGAAAACAGTAAATCAGTTTGTTCAAGTCCAATAACAAAAGAAATGATTATTCCATTCATTGTGAATGTAAATACCCAAATATATTATGATAAATGAATTTTGCATGGGAACAAATGAAGAGGATGAAATTAGATAGTGAAGCTGGGAATGTAATGATTCATGATACAAAGATCCACGGTGCAAAATTACCTATGACTAAATATGAATTCTTTAAAGGCTCTCATTGAATGCTTGATTGGAGCAAACTGCTCAGTTAGCTGAGTTTGTTTACATTTTGGTCCTTGTAACCAATGGAAATGGAGGTGGATGACCACGTCCTTATCAGAATGGGCTTGAGGCAAAAACTGACTCTGGCAAAGTGTTTGTCTTTACAACTGATTTTCCGACCTTTGAAGGTAAAACATTTGGCATCCCCAGAATACAGTGTGTGTGACCACTGTTCACAGGTAGTACTGTCAGAGAGAACAGGCTGGATTTAAGGCAGAATTCCCTCCTCACTAACAAATCAACCTGACTGGAGGAAAGCAATGTGGCACTATCTACTGTTGGTACAATGTTGTCAGTGAATGGAGTCACATTAGAGAACAAACTGTGGAAGAAACTTCCCATAGGTAAGAACAGAGAAGATGAAAATCAGAGATATGTCAATGATTCCCTTCCAACAAAAGAAAAAGAAAAAAAAAATACATTGTGACAGAAACACAAGAACATTACAGGAAACCAGAAGACAATGAGATATGACAGCATATGTCTCAAAACCAATCTGACTGCAAATTTTGATTTTTTTTGTCTTTTTTTTCCTCTCAAAACAACAAAAGGCCCCAAATGAGATTCTTTTTGAACATGCAATGCTGATTCATTTGAACTCAGTTGTGCAATTGCCTCATTTTTTTCTGAATCCACATGACCAGTACCATCAGTCATCCTTTTACAGTGCAGGTTTTTTAATTCTTGTATTGATTTAAGACCTTTCAGTGAACAAAAATCTCTTTGAACTTGCCCGTGAGGGATTTCATACAGGGTTGGTACAGCCATAAAAAAAAGGGGAAAAAAGAAAAATGATCAAAGCGAATAAGCCTCATGACAATGGGTCTATCCCAGCTTCAGCAGATAATAACAAAACAAAACAGAGAAAATAAAGAACCATTCACTAACATGAGTATAAAATCCCATTGTTGAACATCAGTGCTTCACTGTACAAGAAATAACATCATTTTATCTTCTGTTTTTGATAAATCATTTCATAGGTTCCTTCTCTTAGTTTCACTGAAATATATTAACTATTCTTTTAATTTTTTTTAAACGTTTGAACATGATCTATTGTACGGCCTATAAAGAAGGTTCAACAGAATTAAAAAATAAGCTATATTGTATGTACAGGAGTAACGCAGCTGTGTGGTCAAGAGAGCAGTGGCAGATTGGGTCAAGCAGGCAGGGGGTTCTGCTAGGTTCTACGATACAACGTTCTGCTCTCTTGTTTGTCCCCTTCCTCCAATCTCAGCCTAACCATGTACATGTGGGTTTGACCAAGTGTATTAAATGATGATTTATGTACATGTTGAACAAACTGTTACCTGGAGTTTCATTTTGTAAAACTAACTTCCTTAAATGTTGTAAAGCCCAAACTTCCACTTCCAGAGAATTTGAAAAAGTGTTGTTTTGGCTGATGCTATTTTTTTTCTTTTTTTTTTTTCCTTTTTTTTTCCTTTTTTTTTTGTCGCACTGTCAAGTGGTAAGCATGCAGATGGATGAACTCTACTGCTGTCACTGCCATATCTGTTCATCAGTCCCAATTGGACTAATCCAATTACCGCACAGGCGAACTTTCTTCTGTCAGAAAAAATCATGACATGTCGGTGTACACAGAATCTTAATTAACGGATCACTTCAGGGCCGTGGCTTAGGTTTGACACTAAGTCAAATACTCTGAGCCTTGGTCCGACGCTTACAGTTGTAAGATGCATGTTCAGAGCCCAAACTTAAGGGGCTTAAAAGGACTAAAACTCTCAGAGATCCCTGCACTGCTGTGGATACATTTTATAGTGACATCATTGTCCCACAGAGTTGGGTTATCTTAACACAAGCTGCTATACAACCTTCCTCTGTTTTTTTGTATTTTATAGGCTATTTACATTAAGGAATAAAAAAAGGTCTTTGTCTTCATTACTGTCAGCCATGTTGTTTAACATAATGGCACACCTCCAGCGCCAACACTGTGCATTGTTTGGTGGATGATGGTATCTTTTTGTTTGTTACTCTTGGAATTGGATGATGATACTAAAAGTTCAAAGCACAATTAAGGTGGTTCGTCATCACTTCTGCTGGCTCAGCACTCCCCACGATTGAATGCGATCTGACCTCCATATTTATGATTCTGTTCAACCTCCTTCAGGATCAGGGGTAAGGCAAGGCTCTGAACCTCTCCACTAATCATGACATCATAGTGCCTGATGCCCTGAGTATCGGGAGTGATTTTGTGGAGTTTCAGTTTAGCACACAGCACCCCCACCACCCACTGCCTATTTCCACCTCTACCTTTTTCCATGCAAAATCCTATTTCCACAGCAAAACCCTTTCCGTGCTACAGTGAGATGACGGAAAAGCTCTCTCCCAAAGCAGCTATTAAATGAGAGGCATTAATTTCTTCCCTCCTGTCCAACAGGTTCCTTTAATTATCCCTCCACTTTCAGTCAATTACATTTCACTTCCTTTCCTTGACAATCACTGCTATTTTAGGGTGAGTGTTATGCACCCAGGGGGTTGAAGACTCATAGACAGGCTCTAGCAGTTCTCTGCTTGGCCCACCATTGGGTGGGCCCCTCTAAAAATACATGCTCCTCTAGAGGACTGCCCTTATCAGAAGTGGCATAGTGGTGAATTAGGAAATCGGCACATTAGCATATATACTTTACCATTTTCTTATTTGTTGATACAGGGTATGTGAATCAGTGGCAGAGAAGCAAGTTGTCCAAATGTTCATTGCAATACAACTGGCTAGATTTGTGTAATAAACCGCTTATGAGATGTTAAATAAAAACAGCATGGCCAAATGAAAGATAAGGTATATATGGTTTTGGGCTAGGGACATCATTTTTAAAATGCCCTTGTAGGTTTTTCACCTGGCATGCTAATATTATATTCTCACAATTATTTTGATTCATACTAATTCCTCTTGGCTTATATGCCAAGTTACATTTTCTCTTTGTAAATTAAAGGACATATATCAAATAGCATTTTGGCAACAGCTTGGTGAGTGCCTGCTGGGTTGACATTTGTTATTACTCTTAGAGGTGAAACATGGCCTGTACTACAGTGAAAACCAGACCTGCCTCTTGTCAATGAATAGGGTAATGGAAAGATCTGAAAACAATCTTGTTTTGGTAGTTCCAGAGTATGTTTCACAGCTATTTCTGTTTTTAATGTACATCACTTCAGTAACATCCTCCCCGGAGTGTAAAAGTACTAAGCGCACCCTTGTTAAAAGTGTTGAAGTGCTGATTTCACATTGCCTAATTTAGCCCTGGCATAGCCGAGATGCTACATGAACACTGTTAGCCAAGCAGACAGCAGGATACTAGGCTAGGCTGGGTTTTGGCTCACTGGGGACTCAACCTGCCATTAGCAGTGGGAACTAGTACAGCATCTGGTACAAGGCAGAGAAGATCAGTGAAGCAGGCATGCAGGGTTCATGTTCAGCCTGACAGAGTCTCACTTGCAGAATGCATTCTAAAGATGGCTGAGACAAGCACAGGAAATTTCATTGCTCATGGAACATTAGATTTCCCATCGATTAGTTCAGCTTCACATGAATAATGAGCACAAACAGTTTGCAGAACATGGCTTTGTTTTGACCTACTTCACATCACTACAATTCATGTACCTTCCTGCATTTCCACTTAACGTCCAATCGAGGACTGAGGAAGGGGGGCCAGGTTTTGCCCTACATGAGGGGCAATTTTTGTTTTTATTTTTGGAAGGCAATTTCTTTTTTGAAAAGCTGTATTTTGATGGGCATCATTTTGAACCTGAAGAAATACCATGCTTCACAAGCAATATTGTTTCAGCTTTGAGCAATACTTTGGTTTGCAGGTGTCCCAGAGGTTCTGAAAATGTTGCCATCCATTTTTCTCTTCATTTTGGTAACATCAATTTACTTTCCAATACCAAGACCTCGCTATGATATCGAAGGTTTTATCCCACATCTTCCATAGCCTCTATGGGTAAATTTGGCAGTATTATTGGTGCCAGGTCAGCTGTCTGCAGCCTTGCCAGGGAGTAGGCACAAACATAATTCTCTCTAATCTTCCTTCTGTCATCCATGTGCATGCAGGGGACCATCTCTCCCGTCATTTGGTCCAAGTGATTATCCCGGTGATTTTTCACTTGGTTGCTGCTAATGTATAGAGGCTGGTGATTACAGTGTGATTAGAGGGAAAGGTGAAATAGCATGTCTAATACGGTGCAGGAGATAATTGAAGGGTAGTGGGCATAGACATTAGCCAGGTTCAAAAATGCTGTTCCAAAGGGAGAGCCACTGAACAGTTGGACTGAGGTTTGGAAAGGCATGACTGCTCTTAGGACAGGGGGAAGAGAGGGGGTGCATGGCACGCTGATATAAAGGATTTGAATCAAGACTTTTTTTTGCTTATTTAAATGACAAAGAATAATCATAGACTGAATCTGCTGGCACATTTTATCAGTCTCTCTTTCAGTGATTTCAAATAAGTCTGGTCTGCTTTTCTCTCTAAAGGAAGATAGAGAAAGAGGGAGGGAATGGCAACAAGAAGAGTCCTAGTCGCAAAAAGGAACTGTTGGACTGGAGCCTAAGGTACCAGACTCCTATTTGAACCCTTTAATCCTGTTCTATGAAAGCATATAGCACAGATATGTAGTGTGTGTCACCATGAGCTCGATTACAGCTTCTAATTTTACGGATTAAGTCATTGGGCATCATCCGAAAAGACTAATTTAAAGGATCTCAGTGTCATGTTTGGTTGTTGACTTCCTCTTTTCACCTCCCTCTCTCATTCTCGCCTAGCCATGCCTCTTACTGCCAGCTGTCAGTGCTCAAAGGGCTGGTGTACGGATGTGAGCTGGTGTTCGATAGAGAAAACTGGGAAGTGTTCAGACTGATTGAAACAGCATCGCTCCTCCCTCTAGACTCATTCCACACATATTGATCTGCTTTTAGAGAACACAATCTCGAGCTCTAAAACAGTCAAAATAAAGGCTACAGCACTCTAAATCAAGACATGACAGTACTGGAGTGCTTCACTTTGTTATGCCTGGCGTCAGTGTCAGAGAGGCTACAAGCGAGCTGAGTGATGGTTAAGAGTGACTGTTAAATCTAATTTAGATATAGTCTGTTTAAGCAGTAGCTTTTTTTTCCATAGGCTCTATGTATAATTTATGAAGAAAGCATGTCAGGGAACATGTTAATAATGGAATTTACATTATATTTGAAAGAGCTAAATGAGCTCTAAAAGCCTGCACCTCTTTGCCATCAATACAGTAAATTGAGTTTGTCTTCAGAGAAATGTTTGTTTGTATCTGCCAAGAGACAAGAGGAGATTATTCTTAATCTGGAGTTTTGCAGCTGCTCCAGTGGACACACATATCCTTGGCATGTCGCTTATATAAGTCCTGCTTGTTTACAACGGGCATACTTTGTTTTGTGACAGAATTCTGACGCCACAAGGGCCAATTCATTTGTATACTGAGTTCATTCTGCTGGCAGTTTCAGTAGCTGTCACCTTACTCCTCCTCCCGTTCTGTTCCCCTCGTCACCATCCATTTGTCCATCGCTTAGTTGAACCATCTCCTTTTAACAATTTGTGGCTTCACAATTCACACTTCTTGTTGCAATACAAAAGGTCAAGAAAATAAAATAAAAATAAACAAAAGACACACCATGTCCATTTTGCTTGGTCTTTACAGTGGATTGTCGCTTGAACACAAAGGCTAGTGAGAAGCCTTAAATGTCTGCACCCTGTCCAGCGCAGACATTAGTAAGTTCAGTCTTCTTTTTTTTTTCTCTCTTCATTCTTTTTTTTTTCTTCCATAGCTGTCAGAGACTGCAGTGACTTATACATCATGATGAGCGAGATATCCAGTGGCTGATACCTTAACATCCAAGAAAAAGAGACTCGTTGCGTACAGGGGCAGATGAATGTTTTTCCTCCTCCCCCCTTTTGCCCCCTTTTTCATTACGACTTCAAGTATTTTTTTTTAAACAACAGCAAAAGTTAGCAAATCTACTTTTTTTTTTTTCTAATCTACTATACTATTCTACAACCTGGTGCTAAATCAGCATCCAGAGCAAAAGATCAGCCCCTATACTACGATTCCATGTCTTTTTTTATACAGCATTTCCATTTTCTTTTATTCGTACTTACAGTAGGCCACTGGATATTGATTTAATGATTTTTTTGACTACGAGTAAATTGTAATACTTGCAGCTACAAGGTATGAGTTTTTAAATATATATTTATATATTTATATATTTATATTTTTTTAAAAAGCGTTTAGTCCTTTGGTCCCTATTTCCTAAGGAATGATGCATGTAAATTATCCTGGATTCTCCTCTTCTCTCCTCTTCTTCTTGTTTTCTTCTTTGATCCAGAGCTTGCCCTGTCACAGAGCACAACACCTGTGTAGGCACAAAAACCAAAATGGCAGCAGGCTGGTGTGTGTGTTTGTGTATATGTGTGTGTCTGTGTGTGCACGCACACGCATGTGTTTGCTTCAGTACTTGAGTTGGCATTTGCACGTATTTATACATGTACAAAGTATTTTTATTTCTTTTTTTCCTTTTTTTTAAGTGTAGCATCCTTAAATGTGTGTGTTTGGTTTGTTATCTGTGTGTATGTGTGTCTATCTATATCCTGTGTCAGTATGCATGCTTTGAGCATAATGAGTCTATAAAGGTTTTTTTCCCATCATGTCTAAAAAACAGCAGCAAAAAGTTGGTCTCTGCAAAAAATCTTCTTCCACAGACGCCAAAGCAAAACAGGGAAAAAAGAGGCATTTGCGAAGAAAGAAAAAATAAAATAAAATAAAATAAAAACAACTCTGGGATCCCTCTCTCAGTCACCCAATCTTTCAGCGGGTTTCCAGCAGGATCAAGGGACCACCCTTCCTTCATGATATGTAGCAGAGCAAGAAGTCTTTGTACTTTTACTGCACTTGTGGAAATAAGGTGTTGTGGCCCTTCATCCTGTGACAGAAAGAGAGAGAGAGAGGAGGGGGGAGAAAGAGAGGGGAGAATAAGGAGAGTGGATTCAGTGAGGCTGCGGCAAACATGCTCAGGGTTGCTGGCTCCTGGTTATCACACAGACTGACAGGCACAGCCAACAGCATGAGAAACAGACGGGGAGGAGAAAAAAAAAGAGGAGTGTGTCAATCAAAACCAGAAATAAGTGGGCTAGATGTGGGGTGGGAGATTTGTGTTTTAACCATATGGAACAGACATCTACACTGTGACAGCACTAATCCAAGTAAGGCCTAATTTAAACTGACTACATCTCCCTGCATGTAAAAAGAAATACAGCTGAATGTTGCCTGAGATGTTGCTGTCATTCGTCTTATTGTTAATTCATTACAAACAAACAAGAAGGAAACATAAAAAAAACAAGACAAGTGTGTGTGTGTGTGTGTGTGTGTGTGTGTGTGTGTGTGTGTGTGTGTGTGTGTGTGTGTGTGTGTGTGTGTGCGCGCGCAAATGATTATGACAGAACAACTCGTGGTTGTCCAATATGAAAATAATAATGTACATATAACCTCTAATTAGGATCCCATGAAAAGAACAATGTAGCATCTCCTCTGTCTTTGTGTTGACCTAAAATGTTGCCCTGTCACTAAATGTGTCCGTACTGGCGAGCTTTAGATATAAAAGGTCTTACAGCCTATCATCTTTAATATGCAGTGCGCTGTGATGTGGGTGAAGAAAAGGCTACAAAATCACAGCAAATCACTCTTCAGGAGTGAACATGAAAGGGTCTGACTTTGTGGTGGGAACATGCGCCGAGACGCTCTTTGTTCTACCTTTCCATTCCTGTAAATGAGCTTGTTACTATTTCATAATAGAGCTGCTTTTTAGATGTGGGAGCGGAGATTCTAACTTATTTCTTATGTGTGCCAAAGTGAGCCCAGCCATTAGTAGCATGAAGTACTAACAGTCCCGATTACAGATGCCCTCTTTTATAAGCCACTAGTGATTCTCGCTATATACATCTACCACAGAGCAGAAGAAATACACAGTGGCTTCAAAATAGATTTCTTTTCTTTGTCAAGTAAACATCTTCTTTCAACACATCACAACTATTTCACCCTCTAACTTTGTCCCTACATTATCCCCCCCACCCCCCACATTCACCACCTACTTCGATGGCTCCATAAAAGCAACCTGGCAGTTAAGAGGCATAGTTGATGCCAGAAAGACCTTATTCCTCCCGGCTTGCCTGGCTAGACACCCCCCTGAGTTCATTGGATAGACTACGGGAGGGCGATTCGCCTGCAGGGCTTCTGAGAGAATAGGATAGAACGGGTTCGATGAAAACTCTTATCAGGGTTTGGCCCGGAGGGATAGAAACAAACTCACTTGCAAAGAAAGGACCTTTTTCACTTTGAAATCTGTTTGTCGCCTTTTCTTTTTACAGACTGAATAGTGATTATCTCAAATACAAGCAGCAAAAATAAAGCATAATTTATCTGGTGGTATAATCCTACTAGAAAATAACTAACTTGGTATTTGTATTTTGTCTATTTCTACACCCTACTTATACATCTATGTGTACACTATGGGTGTACGGTGGACAGATTTTGGCCATGTGGGTCTGCAGTGCTGCCTGCAGCTTTGCTATCACGGTGTAATTGGTTTGCACCCTCATAAATAAATAAATGGGAAATGATTCTCATGTTAGGCAAACAAAACAATCTTGCAGAAGTACTCCCTGTGCAGATGGAATCAAGGGAGAAGTGGAGTGTCAACATTTGCCTGTGCTCTCTGTGTGAACGGTGGAGATTTAATTGGCTACACAAACATAGGGTCATCTTGGCCCGTCTCTCCACTAAACAGCTGTCGATCTGGGTGGGGGAGAAAAAGGTCCTTTTTGCAAAGATTCAGACTTTCAAAAAAAAAAAATAAATCATAGTTTGCTGGAAAAAAAAACTGATGTGAATATGAAGGAATAGAGAAATAGAAAATACAATACATCCATACACATGAACCCCACAAGAGAAAGTAAAACATCACAAGGGCACACGGTACAATAGCACAGAGGGTTAAAGGCCACTTCCAGCTATAATCTACCAACCAGTCAGCACGTCAGTTACATTATGTACAACAGGTACCAGCCAAGAAAGGCATTGTTTTACTGCACTCCACAAACTGCCAATATACATATACTATATATATATATAGATAGATATATAAAAGGAGGGCAGAATATAAAGATAGAGCTTAGAGATATCAATCAACGCCACGTCATGCAACGCAGTCACAGTCCCACCACATGACGTCATCCAAAAGAAAATGACACCATGGGTTCAACTTACAGCTGTGGGAACTTGGCCCCATGACAGGAGTGTGGGAGGGGGTGGCTATAGCGGAGAAAGGCCACCTCCCACTCTGATTGGCCATGTCAGGTTGCCAGGTTGGTGGGGGTGCAAAAGAAGGAAAGAAACAGTGGGATTTTCTTTGCCTTAAATCAGAATTCAAAGCACCCTTTCTATATTTGTTCCACACTCTCACTTATTCTGGCTGACAAATCAAATGAGGTTATTATGGTCATTACCATAAAAACTGGAGGAAAAAAAGGATTGACAAGTAAAACATAAAATAACAGAACAAATAATCTTCAACACAGCACAAAAAAGGCCTTTTCTTGTGTCTCACTGTGGTGGTGAAATATTCTCAGGCTGACAACATTTGCAGGTTAAAAGGTTGAATTGATGTTTTTATATTCACAAAGATAACCCTTAAGGCAGAAATGCATATTTCAGAAACTTGTCCTGTCTACAGTAATTGGATTTGCCTTGCATTGTTTGCTACGAGGGTGGCCGTACAGTGAGTGCTTCAGCTTTTTTGCATTAAGTTTATCTTTAAGACACAGAACGCAATTTCAGAGTAGCAGGGCTCCTGAGACCAGCAGAAGAGAATGCTGTCTGATCGCGTTTTTAATTCAACTTCAAAGTGAAATCGTCAGTATTATAGGAAAAAAAAAGGGTGCCTCTGAAGTTATCTACATATTGAAGTTTTTTACCAAAGCAATACAAAAAAGATCATCATTCAAGTTTCATCAAAGTTTTTCATCATTATAATGTAGTTGAGTTTAGAACATTAAGCAGTTACAGTTGAACTTTACTTACTTCAGTCTTTTGCTCAAGAACTCGATGTACTGTCTGTCGCAATACAAGGCAATAAATGAAAAGAAAGAAATTTGAAGTAGACTGGTAAAAAATTTACTAAAAAATACAACTTTTTTTTTTTTCTACAAAATCCCTCGTGATTTTTAAGAATCTATAAACCAGTAGCTGGCTTCAGAAGCCGCATCAGCATATTTTTTTTCTTTAATGTTTTCATGGGATTGCTTTTGGTTTTGGTCTATTGGGTTTCCTTAACTTAACAACAGAAGTGGTGTTATAACAGAAGAAAAGAACGGAGATGGATTGAACCAGACCAGAGACGAAATAGGACATGAAAAAACACACACACAAACACATCCACTGACATACACACACCTCCTAATAAAGTGACAAAATGTTATTGTGGGAAATGTCTGTACTTAGAAACATTCTGAGTACATTTGAATGACTATCCTGTCATTCAATGCTGTTGCAAGATATTCTCCATTTGTCCCTCATTGATGTGCTAAATCAAAAGCACCCCTCCCAATCCCCTTTCTCAGGGTGTCTGCTTTGAAAGCCTCTCTTCAATTAGCAGGGCATAGCTTTATTCAAATGCTATCAGGCAGGGGATAAAGGGAGCATCTATCATTTGTATTGCATACCACCTTCCATTAATGCCATCTTGTGGCTTTTAAAGAGTCAAATATAAAACAAACAAATGGTATTACTATGCTTTTATTTATGGAGGAATATAATCTATGCTTATGTTATTGTAATGAAAAGTTGCCAATTGGGCGAAGAGAGCATGCATCTATATTATTTTGCACTGGCAGCTGCACTTTGTAACAGATGGGCGATGATTCTTTGAATCAAGGCTGACACTGTGAAATTAGATGATATTGAAGGATGGTGCCACTTTAAGTAAAGCATCTTTTTATTATTTCGTATAAAAGCTCTGTTCTCTAAAAAAAACATTGATTTTCAAAACCATCCTCAGTAGATGGGTAATTATGCACAGCTGGGTATTGATGATGTCATCAATTTGCACTGGAGCATCCTGCAGGTACAAATTAGATTTAAAACCACAGAAGAAACAAAAACAATTCAGTGGAGCAGGGCAACCTGACAAAAATATCAAGAGACTAATTCTGTGAAGAGGGCCAGTGCAATCAACCCTGACACTTTCAAGGCTATGTTACAAAATAAATGAATAAATAAATAAAAAGGTTGACCTGAAAGAAAACAATTTCACGTAATCAGGGACAAAGTCAGACAGTGACTATGGACTTTTAACTGTTTCCCATGTTGACCACATAAACTAGGTAATTCAATCATTTTTTACATTCATTTTGAGGTAAATTTCAAGAGTATTATTTAAATGTCTGGGTGGTGGGTTTTCTTTTGGTTGGAAGACTGGAAAGTTTGTTTTTTCCTCTTTGCCCAACTAACTTGGTAGTTCACACTTTAAAAAATCTGCCATTTGTTTTATAACAGGGATCAAACATTTAAAAAATAAAATGCCTCTGATGTACTTTTTTTTATAAAGTTCTCAGTTATTAATGGTTGAATAATTTATTTTCAGAACTGCAAATCTACAGTATCATTTTAAATTGTCTTATTGTTTATTGCTTTAATGAACGACCAAATAGTCATTAAAACAAAAACAAAAAAAACGTAGTTCATAATTTTTACTTTTGAAGCATAATGGTTAATTTAAGATTTGATGCAGTGCACTCTCAATAAGAACTAAACTATCCAAGTGAAGTGGACAGTTCTGATCTAAGAACAGGCATGGCGTAGCATAGTATGGCATGGTGTATTATGGCATGGGTGTTACTATACCTGGGTATGGACAGCAGACGAGTCAGTAAGGTCGGTTGGCATCCTTTGGCCGCTTTAGCTGCACCTTCAGCCTCTTCATGCCTATCTGGAAGCCATTCATGGCCTGAATTGCGGCTTGAGCACTGGATGGGTTATCAAAACTCACAAAGCCTAAGACAAAAACACAGAATGGGAGAGAGATGAGGGCAGAGAAAAATGGGTAAATGCGAATGAAAGAACAACACATGAAAGGAGAAGAATGGGGAGAGATGAGAGAGAAACGGGAAGAAGAGAAAAGACAGGCGAGATGGAAGAAAAAAGAGGAGAAGAAGACCCTTTTTAACTCTCAACAATGACACAACAATAGCTCTTTGTTTTCTCTTTTCAGTAGATTAATTGAAAATCTTTGAATTAGAGAAAAGATTACATAAAATACCACAAGGCTAATAACACAGATATTAAAAATCAAATGAAGAAGCGCTATTAGAAACTGTAAGTTTAACTTGAACAAAGAACCAAAAAAACATGAAAAGGTGTTCAAAGATTAGGGAGAAAGAAAGAAGTCTCATGTTGTGTGTGGTCCTAGAGCAAAGCAGTGTCTGTAACTGTTTCAGCCATACAAAAGTGGCTATATGTGTGTGTGTGTGTGTGTGTGTGTGTGTGTGTGTGTGTGTCTTTCCATGTACATGTGTGACTGAGCATGTATCTCAGTAAAGAGTAAAGGGCATGGGGGTCGTGACGAGATGCTAGGAGCAAGGTGTGTAGGACGGAGGTGCCTGCTGTTCTGAGTTATCACCTGGGTGTCGAGGCGGAATGAGCCCACAGCTTTCCACACCGGGACTCCTTGCGTGCTCTTATCAGACACCTCTGTGATTGACGGCCCGAATTTTCCGCCTGCCAGCTGATTTGATCACACCGCTATGGGTCCAATTTAATTTGGGGGGAGAGGGCAGGCTTTTGTCAGTGCGGGTGAGATAAGGCTGCTGCTTTTACAAACCCTTTAAACAAACTGAGCAGGGAAAGGCCTGTCAGTTGGCAGTGATCCCCCCTCCCAGTCCCACAAATACGCACACACTTACTATCCCTGCCTTTAACGAATCTCCATACCTCACATTTACATCCACATGCCAAAAAGGTGATGGGATGCTAGGGGTCAAGCATGGAAAAAGAGGACAAAGACTGTGCCGTAAATTCAAAGCACTTGAATCCATGTACATGAGAATAATTTTAAAAAAGCAGAATAAGATATATGAACGTGTTTCCAGTCTCAGTTGTTTTCTCAAGACAGAGTAATTGGCTGATGTTTCATGTCTTTGATGCAGTACTGAGTGTGTGTGGTACTCTGCAACTCAATACCCCAAACGCTACTAGTGTTTGAGGTATGGCTCTCACCGCAGCCATCCATATCAGCAGAATGTCTGTACACATTGTAATGTTATGCATTTTTAATAAAAACACACACAAAGTTGCAAACACTATTGGGTGACAGCGAGGGAAATGTAAGTCAGAGACCAGGCTGAGCAGCTGAGAATGCTGCAGTACATAAGTCTCACATTGCCCTTAAAAAAAAAAGAGTTCCTATGTAGTGATGCTGTGCACTAATACTGTTTGGTAAAATACTTTTCTGCACTAGGCTGTAGGCTAGAGGTGAGGGCTTGGTTCAGATACCCTCATAGGATGGGAAAAACAGTTCCCTGCTCTGCTGTGACTACCATTGAACTCCCTTTGAACAAGTTAGCTAACCTCCAGGTAATCCGCTGAAGCTGCTTAGTAGTCAGAACCTGACGCTACAAAATTTACAGGTTTGATGTATTTTTATTCATCTATTTATTGTGGTGATTATTTTACATTTGCAAGTGTTTATTGGGGATTTGTTTGTTCTTTTACAGAAAGGATATGGCTTTATGGTGGCTGTTAAACGTGTTAACTGAGGATGGTGAATCTGTGTAAATACATAGTAAATATATGAATGAATGCTTCTGAAACAAACATGCATGGGCAAAATTTCCCCTGACTTAAAAGTGAGAAAGAACAAAAACAGCTAGAAAAATGAAACAACAGCAGAAAAAAAGAGGTATATTGTGTTTTCAGAAGCCCTTCAGCTAAATAGCATTTCTCCATGTATATTTTGTTCTATCATATCTAAAAAGAAGCGGGCTTTTAGAGGTGTGTGTACGTGTGTGTCATTGTACTCTCAAAAGACCTTTTGAAATTCATTTTTAAGCTAAATCCGGCTAATTCCACTTAACAAGGTAAGCTTTGATCACTTTTAAAAGTCAATATTGAGTGACTAAATGCAGAAGATTAAGACTAATGTGTCCATAGAGTCCCAAGTTAAATTAAACACAACCATGTAGCTCCTCAACAATGAATGTCTATTGGGTGTATACATTTGCCTATGGATGCTCTGTATACATTTCCATGACTCAATAAACCATTACTAACTAATAACACACTATTTTAATTGTTTTATAACCGTCACTTGTGCTTTCATGTCATCTTAAGTTTTTGAAATTGCTTTGAGGTGAAGTATTTTATAAATCCCTCAGGCTTTTATTCATCTCACCTGCACGTGTTTAATATCACACCGTGTAACATATTCATATCCATTTTTATCACAGTGCAAATAAATTTACTAAACTAAACAGACATCTGTCTGAATTGACAGTGATGCACCCCTCAAGAGTACGTATTCCAAATCCTACTTCAGAAATACATCCTTTATAAGAACATGCTTCGAGTGCTCCTCCAGTGACCTTTTCATCATATTTAAATTCTCAAGCTTCTCTGTAAACACTCCATCTCAAAGAGTGATGTCTGATTATCTCCTCTCAAAATCCCAAAATGTAGTTCACCTGTGCTGCAGAGATATCTGTATGCATAGATGTTTCTGTTGAAACGCAAGAATCATTCTGCTGTTGCAAGCATTTTTTTTTTTAAGTATAAGTATTTCATTTAAATTCATTAATAATATTTACTAAATCTTTAGCATTCTATATACACTCAGATACTGTAATGTTTTGCTAACAAATGTCTATTTACAGAATGTAAACGTGTAGACGTTTTTATATGATGATTTTTTTTTTTGACTTTAATCAGAAAAAGGAAGAGTATCCAAATTAGAATGTGCTGTTCAAAGGGCAGTGGGGAAATTGTAAATCTTGGTTAACTAAATGCTGAAATACTGGATTGTTGTGTAACACATTTATCTATATCCATATCCTGTATACAGATATTTATACAGTATATCTACACATGTCTGTGAGTCTACGGTGCCCATTAAATACATCATCAAGGCTAAACTCACACATTTTTAAGATGAAGTGTTCCAAGTTCTTGGAGGCCTAATAACTTATCCCCCTTAATGCACAGCATCTTCTGCCTAATTTGTTAACGTCTTACAAAGGAGCCCTGGGGCCTCAGCTATAAAAAGAATGGAGAAATGAGTGAAAAAAAAATCCCCACCAAAGAATCATGGGTTAAATTGCTGTTTTTCAGCCAAGATCTTAATTACTAGCCTTGGAAAATAAGCCGGTGAGACTGATGAGGTCACCGCCCCTTTGTCCTTCCCCCTTGTTGACTGACGGATAGTGATAGCGAGAGGCATATGTTTAGAGGAGAACACACCAAGGGAGAGAGAGAGAGAGAGAGAGAGAGAGAGAGAGAGAGAGAGAGATGGTCCTGAGATGGACAGAATGAGACAGACGAAGGAAGACAGGAAGAGCCTCGTAGACATGTTGAAGAGAAACTGAAAGAAAGCCGATGCAGGGTGTCTCTCTCTCTCTCTCTCTCTTTCTCTCTCTGCCTGCCTGTCTCCTGGGTGCTGCTGTCCAACTGAATCAACAGCAAGGCCCACACCAGTCTATTATTATCTCTTTAAGCCCATGGATTCCACCTGCACCGCCTCCACCCTGATGAACTGGTCTGCTGTGTGGGAGGCGAGAGAATGGGACGGGGTGGCGGGATGTTGCTGGGTTGCCCAGCTGGAGGACTTGGGGGGTTGGGAGGGGGTGTCTGGGAAAATGCATTTTCTCTTGGGTAAAGGAGGCTGGGAGTGGCATAGAGGGGGAGAAGCATACTGATTGTATTAGGAATGGTGTGATAAAGAGGGTGATGAATAGATGTGTGGAGCAAATGGCAAATTGTGAAAAGATGTTTGGGTCAGTAGCTATATGAGGGATTGATAGAGGCTTTGCCCTGTGTAATTTAAGGCGATTAGAGTGTCCACCTTCTCACACCACACTCTCCCCTTTCCATTGCCGAGTCTCACCATCTTGTTGCTGGTGTGATGGAGCTAGGAAGCATGTGTGCATGTGCTCCGTTCATTTCAGTGGATTTTTTGACTCACCAAAACATTTGCTCTGATTGGTTGCTCGGTCCACAAAGACTTTGGCAGAGATGACGTTGCCAAAAGGCAGAAACATTTGCATGAGCTCCGCATCTCCGAACTCCTGGGGCAGGTGATAAATAAACAGGTTGCAACCTTCTGGCCCTGGTGATGAGAGAAAGACAACAGGATTACATGGGAGCATAAACAGGGGATGCCCAGCGAGAGAGTGACTGACCATAATAACATAGAAAAATGACTCAATAAAGCAATCAAGACAATTATCCAGGGAACACAGGGGCCATCTAAACACTAGATTTTGATTATGTCACCTGTGACACTAATATTATTTGTGTTATTGTGTGGAGTATACCTTAATCTCCTTTTCTCGAGTGTTATAAGGTCAGCTCTTTTAGTGGTTTCCATTTGGATCCTCCAAGAACCCCATTTCACACAATAACTGCATAGATAGGTGGCACTTAAATAAATTATATTGCAGTCACATTTGACTATTGTCTCAGAAAAAGTGCTGGCAACGGCAGCGCACATGTACACAGCCACACAGAAGAAGCAGATATAGAAGTAAAAGAGAAAAAAACAGCCAGGGATAAAAACAGAGACAACAGGAGGAAGAAAAAAAAAACAGAGAGCCGTTGATTGAAAGAGAAAGATTAAGAGGGTTATATTGAGAAAGAGAAACTCTGAGACAGAGGAAGAGAGAAAGGGGGGGTGGGGGAGGTAGCGCATAAGCCAAGTTTTTGTCCCAATTACTGTGTGACAGTAGGACTGTCTTCCAATCTCTCTCCATCCCTCCACACTCATCCACCCAGCTGCCACATATTGTACAGGCCAATCTGGATAAAGAGAGGAATGAACTGGAGAGAGACAGAGCGAGAGAGAGGGAGGGAGAGAGAGATGTGATGGACCCGGGGACAGTATGCTTGCAGCTGGCTGCCTGGCTAGCATTCTCTCCTGTCTCATTGCTCAGGGTGATAGCATGACGAGATGAGACTGGGGCTGGTGAGAAGGCTGATAAGAAGGCTGCAGTGGTGGCTGGCTGTTTTGCTGCTATGCCTCGGCAAGATAGCGGACACACACTCACACACAGGTTGACAGAGTTTTTTTTTTTTTTTTTTTTTTCTCAGGCTGAATTTAAAGGCTGAATTTCAGTTCTGTCGGTTTAGGTTTTGGTGTCTTAGGGAATTCATGCTTTGAAAAGAAGTGGTTTGTTTGAGGGAAAGAAATGTCTCCAACTGGTGTGTGTAAAGACGGCTGATAGGTTGAGTTTGCCGCACACTTGTTCACCACTCCTCACAAACATAACACCACTTGTTTTTTTAGGGTGATTGTATGAAAACTTGTGATCTTCCTTACATATATATATCTATATATATATTAATATATATGTATATATATATATATAATATATATTATATATATATATACAGCTGTGTGGAGGAAAAGTGATCCTGTTCCGCTTGCACTTTTACCTAACAAGATACTTTTACTTACACTGGGGTTTTACTGACTGTAAAGAGTTTTTACTCCATACATGGTCCAATGAATATTAAATTCATTTGTATTATATTTTTATCTTGATATGAATACATATTATACAGTTGTTGTACAAATGGTGCTTAAATTCTACATTTAACATTTTTTACAAATCTGAAATATACCAGACTGTATCCAGAATTCAGAATTTTTATTATTACTCATTTTTGAAAGGGCAGCTCCACCAATTTTACACATCAAAGTCTGTTTACAGGTCGTGCGGAGCACTACTGCATGAATAATGTGAAAAATAAAGTTGCATAAAGCTATTTGTGGCTCCAAAGGGAGCTGATAAATTGCCTCAAGTGATGTCACTTGCAGCTTTAGCTCGGTCTGAAGACTACAAGATTGACATGAATGAAAAATGTATTGGTGTGTGGAGTTAGAAGTGAGCTTGACAGACCTTTGTAGCCCGCTCTTCATCTCTGCTTAAGGCGAGCGGATTGAGGCTACATTAGCTGCTACTAACACAACACACATCAGCGGTCAACTGAACTGCTGGCAGTTAGAGTTGTGTTGTGGGTAGGCACCATGTTTTGACGAGCAAAAGGAATGCCTGGAATAAAAAAAAGTCCATATCCCGCCTACACCTAGGAGCTGAAATGATTCTGCTTCTGCAATTACAGTCGGCAGTGATGCATTTAACCCAATTAGTTTGCAGCACTGATTAAAAGTTGAGGCATTTTTAGTTTATATACAAGCATTTGACAGCACTACATTACTTAATACCATAATACCATTAATTGCCATAATACATATTGATATTTCCTCTGTCAGTTTTTGTTGCTGTACAGTATTGACACGTAACAGATAACTGTGTTGCCTAAGTGAAAAAGATATATTTTGTGTGCAGTGAATATTTATCTGGTTAAAATTATAGTTTTGAATTTGAGGGGATTTTCTTTGTTGACATGCACACACACACACACACACACACACACACACACACACACACACACACACACACACACACACACACACACACACACACACACACACACACAGACTGAGAGAATGTATTGTAGAAATTGCTAGCTTTCAGAGGGAGGTTGAAGCCGAGGCTTGACTGTGCCTGTTTATTCAGGTTTAGGTGTCTCTTGTTAAATGGCAGGGCTGTAGACTGTGGCAGTGGACTGAGACAGGCTGGGAAAGCAGCCAAAACCCAGAGGAGGCCAGAACTCAGACAGGCCACTGGCTCAACCAAGAATAGCTCTATGTGTTTGTGTGCATGTGTGGTGGTTGTGTCTGAGTGTGTGTGACTTCTAACTCGTGTTGAATGAATAAAATGTTCCAAGGAAGCAGTGAGAGATGGGATCTCCTTAACAATGGTGTGTTTTCCCATGTTATCCCAAATTATGTCTACATGTAAAGCAAATAATTTGCTTATGTGGGCATAGGTTTGTGTCTATCAATACTTTATCCATACCGTTCTGCGTTGTGACCCTGTCATGCACTCATACTACTGAAAAAATACAAACACAAACTTACTTTTCCTCCAGGCAATGTTGGAAACACTCAGTTTCAGAGTTCCTATATTGAATATTCATGCCACTCTACGCTGTCTCATACAGTCATATAAATGAATAATTGAGATTGACGAATGGCGTCAGAAAGAGTGATTTACCATCATAGTATATCCTATGCTTTATTACATCTGATGCTGTGGCATAAGAACGAACACTACACTAGGAATGGTAATAAATGATTATGCATGCAGCTAATTAATCTGATGAATATTTATAACCACTTAAACACATTGTAATGGACTGATTAAGCAGTCCAACGCTGCGAGTTTGAATTAGTGCAGTTTTTGAATAATGACAGAGTAACTTTCCATCTCACTGCTAATGTTCTTCTCTTTAAATGGGGAGCCTTTTTCTCACATTTTCCCCAGCCAGCTTTTTCCCTCCCTCGCTAATTCAAAGCAGCGCAGCTACATTAGAATGGAACATGGCAATTATCACCTTTTATCTTGGGTGGGCGCGCTTGCTCGCTCTTACCTTCCCTCTGTTGCTGGGGAATGATGGTTGGTTGCTGGGGGAACGCTTGGCTGATTGGCGCATAGGCGGCAGGGTAGGCTGCTGTTGCAAAGGGAGAACCAGAGTGGAATTTTTCACATCTCCATTTTTATATTTGACACAACAAAACTGAAATCATTATTCCATTGTTCATTTGCGTCCTCTAGACATTGCATAAATAAATTGCATTATGACTGGAAGCCTGGGCTCATTTGGCTGTGGATCACTACACAAAGAGTATGGCAAAGGGGAGTGGAGTGCGGTTCAACTGAGCAGACACACAAAGAAAGAGAGGGAGACTCACGCCGTGTTAATGGGTGCTGATGTCAGGCAGAAAGCAGTAGTTGTGAGAGGTCTATGTCTCATGTACGAGGCTATAGCAGGTTCAGATCCTCAGCTCTTGGTGTACTTTTGGAATTAAGGATTTTTTGTGTGGGTGTATAATCAAGTCAGCTGAAAATCCCTTTGCAATCCTAATGTAAAGTAGCCTAATCCGGGAGGAAATTGGCTGGTCCGTCTATCTCTACCTGTCATAGTGTCTACTGACGTGACAAACAGAAAGGGAGAAGGGAGAGGGGAAGGGACAGATGGAGGAGGTGATAGAGTAGAGGAAAAAGGAGAGACAGATCACCTGCGTAGTGTTGGACACCAGCATAAGCCTGTTGGAGAGGGTCGGTCACTGTTGGACTCTGTGCTGCAGAGAGACAGAAAAACGGGGGTGACAAAGAGGAAAATTAAAGCAGAAGAGACAAAGAGGGGATGGTGAATGGTCAAGACAGGCACAGAGCAAAAGAGAGCTATAAAGAAAATGTTAAAGAACGAGACAGAAATTTACTTAGCTGTAGAGAATCATCAGGGGGTAAGATCACACGGAATGGGAGAAATTTAGGTTGTCATATCTCAGTTCTTCAAAATGCCTGTTCGCCCCAGATGTTTAGATCAAATATTAACAAGATGCCAAACAAACCACTTTGTAGTTCATTACGATTGCAGCTGCCTTTGCATAATGCAGAAACAGGGAGTGTGTGTCTGTCAAGTCTTCAGGAATCAGTCCCAGACAACATTAAGAAGCTGAGGACGGGCTGAGGCACATCAAATTAACCATAATGGACTGATGGATGAACTGATGGATTCATCATGATACTAGGGCTGGCTGCTCAGAAATCTGCCAAAGACACTGTTGATTGACCCTCAAGCCTTAAACGCTTCAGTTCAAATCAGAAAAAGATGTAACAAGAGTGTGAAGTAAAAAGGACTCTTGTCAACTTTTAAGCAGTACCATGTGACATAAATCAACGTGTCACTACCAACATGTTGAACTTGCATTGTGGCAATTAGGTGATGTTCTTTTTCAGATCCAGTGTAACACAAGACTAATCAAATATTCATAGATCACCACGAGTACAAGCAGCTAATTCTAAGTGTCAGGGTCAGAGCCGCAGTCTCATTACAGTTGTATCTCATATTTCTAATGTAAACCTTGATTTGCTCACCTGGGTAAGGGTGAATACCATTGGTGTAGATGGGCTCAGAGGTGGGTTGCCCGTTGCTTTGAGGCGGGAGAGTGCTGAATCCGTTGACCCCGATAGGGGCAGCTAAGCTGGGCACGGCTGTGGCAGAGATGCCCGGGGGTGTGCTGGTGCCTGCAAATAGATAGTCATTATGGAAACATCAGTGTGATGCTTCACATGCTACACACTCAAAAATAGAGATACTGTACACGAAGTATATTTTGGTACTTTCTCACAAATGTATTTCTCTACAACTAACACCTAATGGGACCTCATGAGCACAAATGTGTACACTTTGACCCACCATGGAGTATAGTTTAGTTCAGACTGAATTGGTACCAATTTGTACCAAAGTTACAGTTACTTATGAAGGTGTAAGGGTGGTGCAGAGAAAGGAACACTCACCCGTCACTGTAATAGAACATAATAAAGGTAGCACTGTTTTTCAGAATTTTCCTCATTATTGTACCCTTGTTAAAAGGTATACTTTTGTTACTTGGGGTATATAACTGCACTTTTGAAGGTACAAAAAGAAGTTTTACAAAACTGACTTACAAAAAAAGGTACCATAATGTTCACTATATGGGATTTAGGGGCCTGTGCCGATTCTTCCAACTTCCTCCTTGTAGTGATATTCCAAGTCTGTCACCTTGTCAGTGCCCTTTTGT